>NW_027069814.1:101264-348798 GCF_002906115.3 Quercus suber
ATATATAATATATATATATATATATATATATATATATATATATATATATATATATATATATGTGGGCCCGTAGGCCTGATAGCCTCGGCCCATCATAAAGCAGGCCCAAAGCCCATGCCGAGGATCACAGGCTATTTTTGAGGGAAAGAGGAGAGCCTACTTTCCTAGGTCCATGCCGAGGATACCTTGTCCTCGGCCTGACAAGGGTGGTTTTGGGGAGAGGTTAACTCCAAAGTAAGCTGTCACTATCGCATTGAATGCACTCAACTAACCCCCCTGACCGCATTAATGGGGAGGTAACCCTTTGGCAGGATAACGTTGGTTAGAGCGAGCCACTTGAGTACCGATAAGGCCTCTGATGAGACAGACAACCAGAAGAAAAGCAAATAGACGATCAACAAATGGAGGCAGGAGATAGGAAGATGAAAACTATAAAGGAAGAACTAGTAACGCCAAAAAAAGGGGGGGGAGAAAAAGAAAGAGAAGACATTAAGGCCTCCTCGGCCACAGGCCGAGGAGAATTCCCCTATTTGTGAGGAAACACTTAGTATTTTTTGTAAGGGAAAGTTTATGCGTGGTGATCGACGGCCAGCACCCAAGCCTGTCAACCCACTCTCTATAAATGTATTGTTTGGGCTTGTTGGGCTGAAAACCCACACTCAATTCAAATTGGGTCCCTACAATTGGCGCCGTCTGTGGGTATAAGGCGTTTAAAGCCTCTATACTCCCAAGCACCCTGAACATATTCGAGGCGCACTGTGTGGGAGATAACGTGAAAAACCTAAGGTAATCTCTCGTCAAATTACCCATTGGGATAGTCATCCCTCCTTCAACAAATGCTACCATGGGAATGACTACCTCCCCCGTTTTTCTATCGCGCGGCCAGACTTGGGAGGAAGCGTATCTCATACCCACTGTCGAGGGAATCTTGTACTTAGCCCTAAATGATTCCATTTGCTCCTCGGAATCGACTAGATACTTAAATCTACCCATCTTCTAGCAATAGAAAAAATTGATACAGAAAATGAAAAAGTAGGGAGAGTTAAAGAAACTTATAGGTGTGGAAAATAAGCTCCTCGGACGGACTCTTGGTATTTATGAGAGTGTAGAATAATGAGAGAAAGACAGATTCAATGAATACGTGCTGAGAGAGAGTAATTTGTAACTGAAGAAAGATTTGATTTGAAAGGCACTTTACGAGGGCACAGAAAAAAGGAACGGGAAAAGCCCCGCCCATAAATGCAAAGGATCCCCCACCGTTAGATTTGCATCAGGTCGTTGAACGTGTGGGACAACAGAGCAGTTACCATTTAATAATGGCGTGCCCATGACGCCGAAGCGTCAGGAGCGCGCCTTGGGCAAACAAAAAGACATTCTGAAAGCGGGAGAAACCTACGAATTAAATGAGGGTTGGATATCAAAATCTCCTTTTTTCCGAGATGGCAAAAAACGAGATTTTGAGGGGCTATTGTGGGGCCTGTTAACTAAAAAGGTATAGTAGTCCTCAGAATTGGGCTCAGGGCCCAAAGGCCCGATCCGAGAACACGCAGTTGTCCGAGGACAGTCTAAAGAAGTTTTATTCACGTCATAGGGATGATATGAAAGAAATAAATAGGTATTATATACAGTGGTATAACACATGTCCGAGGACGCCAAATTCCGAGGTGAAGGTAACCTTCGTGCTGGCGGAAGGATTCCGCCAGGTTGTATCTGAACTGGAAGTTGGATATAGCTTAAAGAGGCGTCGGAGAAGGTATAAAGTATCTTCTAAAGTCTATTACCTCCTCATTAAATGCTTTCCAGCTAATACTCTGGCCGCATTAATGTGGAGGTGATTCCTGAATAGTAACTAAGCAGCTTTATGACCACTAAGCTGAAAGTTCCGGTAGGTACTGGATGGGACAGAAAGGAGCTCACAGGATAAGAACTACACGTGTATGAAGGAAACAAGAAGAAGAACGGAGTATATAACATAGAAACGGAGAAAAGAGGGAGGACTTTTTGAAAAAAGAGAAAAAAGAAAGACAAAGAGACCAACTAAATGAGAGCCGAGGAGAGTTTTCCTCAAAGAGCGAATCAATAGTACCCCTTATTACTTGATGAGTAGAACCTTTCCTGAAAAACAGTACTAGTTCTTGGACCCATACTCTATAAATTTATTGTTTGGACTTATTGGGCTGAAAACCCAACACTCAATTCAAATTGAGCCCTTACAAGTTCCAAAAGAAAAAGAAAAAAAATCATTATCCTACTATTAAAAGAATTTTCTCGGCTCTAAATATATACCAATGCATTGTAAGGGTTTAATGCTAGCACATATAGCTTCAATACACTTGTATTTTTTTAAAAAAGATCATATTAGGTCCACTTTGGTCCATTTTAGTCTTGGTCTACTTGGGTCTAGTTTGGTAAATTTTAGTCTAATTTGGTCCAATTCAGTCCACTTTAGTTCATTTTGATCTATTTGGTCCACATCAGTCCATCCAATTCACTTCAGTCCAATTCGGCCCATTTAGTATATTCAGTCCATTTTGATTCATTTTAGTCCATTTAGGTCCATTTTGGTCGATTCAGTCCAATTCGATCTATTTTGGTCCTTTTTAGTCCATTCACTCTATTTCGATGCACCTACTTAAGTATGGAAAAAGATAAATTTGGGTTGAGAGTACCTATTCTAAATCTGAATTTATTAAAAATATAGATCTCAAACTCGTTATCATTACTGCAAAATATAACGAGATAAAACTTGGAATTATTTTAAGGTAAGTATTATAAAAAGAAACAAGCAATACAATAAAGCTTCTACACAAAAATTGAACTTCTCCCAAGTAATCTGTGAGGGCGACTCAGATATTGTTATTAAGGCTTTTAATAGTAACAAGTTCTCCTCCTCCAATTTGGGCATATATTGAATGATATCAAGTCAGTTTCCTCCTCTTTCCAGAATTCCATCTTCTGCCACACCAGGAGACAGGGTTATAGAGTTGCACATGGACTTGCTAGAATAGCCAATTTATCATCCAATTTTCAAGTCTGGATGAAGGATGTTCCACTAGATATTGCTGATGTCTATCTTTCTGAAATTATGTAATAAAATTTTTCCTACTCTGTTTAGGGTGGTTTCTCAATAATAATAATAAATAAAATAAAGCTTTTGCTTGATTAAGGACTTCTCATACCAAGGAATTGGTCTCACTAACTATAAATATCTTTAGAGCCTACCAAACAACATAGATTTTTTTTTTTTTAAGGAATACCAGAGAAGTAAATAAGTTGTTAGTACTATCAAAGAAGTAAAATAGTACTTTTCAAGTGCTTGCGATTTTTGGGTACATAATACATGTTGATACCCGTTTTTGATAAAAAGAGCCCAACAGCAGAAAAGCCCAATAACAAGCAAAAGAGAAATGAAAGAAAAGATTAGTAAGTAATGGCAGAAACAAAGGGCTATAAAAGCCCAAAAGAAAGAAGGGAAAGAAATAAGGCCCAACGGGTCAGTCTAGCAGAAAATAGCAACAAGCGGGCCCATAGGCCCAAAAAAGGCAAAAGTAGGGCAAGTTTAATAAGCCTATACCTTTCTCCATAAAAGACAAGTATAGGCGAAGGGGAATTCAGGACTAGATGAGGCTAGATAATAGCGGCAGAAACAATGTGGTAACAAAAGTAGGAAGTAATAAGACAACCACGCTATGGCCAGAGCACCACCAATCTGTACCCTGCCAATGCTAGGGAGGTGTGCCTACGATCAATCAATTTATAAAGGGTGTGGTTTGGTGGAAGGGGAAAATGACCTATTTTTGATATCTAGCCAAGGCCTCTTTTGGGAGATGCTTTGATGGGAATGCATCTTTACCCAAAATAGGTAGTAAATGGCTAGGACGACTTGATGCATGCCAGAGAGATAGGTAGATAGAAACCCAAAGCTTTACCCGTCGAAATGAGAGAGAAAGGCTCACGACAAAACCAAATGGATAAGGATTTGTCATGGAATGAGTAGTAGAAGAGAGAGAAAGTACTGAGCATGCCCAGATGTAGTGGAGGCTGAACGACTAATAGGTTAGTGGGCAGTCTTGAAGAGGTGTTTATAGTAGACAAAAATGGTTAGTGAGTAATAGGGGTAACATAGAGATATCCCATGGGCTTAACCCAGTATAAATAGGAACAATAGCCATAAATGGAAGCAAGAAACATAGAAGGCTAAAAGAGAAATAAGAGAGAAAAAAGAAAGAATGAACATGGTAGAAAATGCATACATTAATAGACAATCTTTTCCCTCCCTTTACAGTAAACCCACTCTTTGTAACCCCAACGGAACAGAAAGTAGCTATCCAGACCCATCCCCCGAAATGCACTACTTTGATGGCTTGGCCCAATAGCAAGGTTGTCCAAGTTGGGGTTTGGGTTCTTTTTAGTTCACTTTCTGCTGAAAACTCATCATGTTACATTCTCCTACACTAATTATGTTAATTGCTTTTCTAACTAATCTTTTTGCCATAAGATATTCACTTTTAAATTTATAAATACATACTGATATTTGCAGATTAATATATATGTATTTATTGTTGTTTATTGTCTTTCTTTTGGAGTGCTCGTCTTGTGCATAGACTGGCCCTTTAGCAAGGTCTTGCTAGAATAGTGGGTCAAGCCCAACTCTTCAGCTCATAACAGAACGGGCCTTAGCCCAAAAGCACAAAAGACACCTACAATACAAAAATTACATCGTGAAAAATTCAAGTTAGTATCCACACATCAATACAACAAAAACAAGGAAACAAAACTCAATTTTTTTTTTGTTCAGGAAAATTTGAGCCTAGAACTAAACATCACAGAAGAGGTGAATGCCACTAAACCATATGGCTATTGGCCTCATCATCAAAGGATGAATATACTAACTTAAACATATAGTGGCTATTAAATCTTAAAAAATTAGTTTTCAGAAAAGTTACTAGCAGAAGGTGTGTCTGCTAACGATGGTCCTATTTCTACTTCGTCCAGGTGTTACTGAAAGAAGGGTCATGCTAACGAGTGTTCTTAGGGCATTGGTTAAGAATCCAGTTTAAGAAAGTTTTTATGGGGAAAAAAAAAATATATTTTGATAACTTTTTTTATTTCCCATAAAAGTGATGTCAAAACTTTCCTAAAATGGATTCTTAACTAATGCCCTAAGAGCACTCGTTAGCATTTCCCTTGAAAGAAAAAATCAAACACGTTATTCTATTGTTCCAATAAATATTCTTTCACAAAGTCCTAGGTGCTCCAAATTCTCCATGTTGATACTTGATACCAAAATATTTAATTTCCAGCTTCACATTAGTTTCTCTACTTGCATCCATTTTCAACTGTAACATTCATACCAGCCACATTTCATTTACAACTAACTAAAAACAAAAGGAAAATAACATGGGAAAATTAAGCAGATTAACAACAAATCTGTCTACATATTGAACATATTCATCAAATATAATTACCAAGAAAAAAAAAAATCTCAGCAAATAACTCCGAGTTCAGGCATTTGGCGAGACATTCAATAATCAAAATTCAAACTTTACCAACTTCCCTAAATACCCATTGAATTGGATCATTATTAAGAATGATCAATTTAATAAATTTACTTACACTTAACAAGACCCCCCCCAAAAAAAAAAAACCATAAGAATAACAAGAACTACTCACAAACTTCACGAAATCACTCTAATTACCTACTCTAATAGTACAATTCTCATCTAATACATGATTGATGTACCTTAGTATTCCCTTTGGAAATATTGAATAATTTTGCACGTGTCTCTTGACAGGAATCTTAGGCGAAATCATGTGATGTAAGAGACAAATTTAGTAATTGCATTTAGATTTGCCAGCGGACCATGATCTTGTAAGATACTCCTACTAGGTTATGTTTTTCTTTCTTTAAAAAGATTTTGTGATATAAAGGTTTCAATTCATAGATAAAATGTTCAAATAAATTTTTAATTACAATTTATATATCTAAATGTATGATTTAAGAACATATTACTAGACTTGCAATTCAAAACTAATATGGGTTTTTTGATAAAAATAAAATTAATCACATATTAAAACTACTTGGAATGAGATGCTTTTTTGTTCTAATGAACTTCATAGTTTTTTTTTTTTTTCTTTTTATTTTTTAGTTTCAAATAGACATGATGAACTTAATATAAGGAAGCTAAACTAAATTTTATAGTAACAGAAACTCTTTTGAAAATTGCATTAAATTCTACTTGTGTCTGATTATATGTCTGAAAGAGGTTTGCAGGTTTGATATTCTATAGATCTTCAAAACAAAATGGTGGACAAGACAAGAGATGTATTGATTTACTCATGCACTTGAATTTGATAACTGAGCCCAATCCTTTCCAAGCCCAAGTGTGGTATTGTTTGAAGTTGAAAACCTAGAATCATGCTTGGGTTCAAGAAAAGCCCAACCCAAACATCCTAATGCAACTCAAGCCCAAGACTCTGATCCATTGGAAAGATTTTATTATTATTAATTTTTTTAATAACCAACAAGAACAATGTTTAGCTATAAAATTAGTTGTAGTTTAACTGTTTAAGACTACAACCTTAATCAATATCATTAATATTATTATATAAAAAAAATCTTAAGCTACAATTAATTTTGTAGTTAAATTTTATCCAACCATAAAACTAAAACTAATCCAAAACTCATAAAAGGAATTTATTTATAATCAATCAACACTCATAAAAGGAATCCTATAATCAATAGATCTCACTGCAAATTTCACATGTGCTTATGTGATATCCACATTAATATATAATATAAGAGAAAAAGAGTATTGTTGTTTTAAATGTGATATCCACTTTTATACGAGAATCTGAAGAATAATGTGCCTAGAAGTAATGTACTTTCTGAAGCTAATTATATTAGTTGAAAAATGGCCTAAGGAGCATGAACTTCAAACAATGAGCTGCTGTCGCAGCAGCTAGAGGATATGAAACATCACTTTCTGCAAATAATAGCAACTTGGACAAGATTTTGCAGGACCATTTAAGATTTTGCCCCCACAATGTGGAGCTCGTGCTTGGCTTCAGTGTATCAAAAATACTAGACTGGCAGATAGAAACGTTGATTGCAACTTTGAAAGTAGATGATCCAATGATATATCTACCAAGAGAAATTCTAAAAGTTTGACCAAAAAAATTATTGGGTTTGGTCAGCTTAAGAATCCAACTCAAGCCTAAGTTCGAACCTTGTGCAAAGCCCAACCCATGCTAGTATAGTTTTAAATCAGAAAGCTAAAATGGTCATGAAGACATGAACCACAAGCTTTCTTTATTTCTTTGGTGGGGTAAGTGCAAAGGTTTTTTCCCCCTTATTTTATTTTGATCCTAACACAAACACTTTGACTAATCTTCCTCAATCTATAGCTAATAATTGCAAAACCAAAGAATCTTAAGCCTTGTGGAAAGTACAAAAGTTGATGAGAAAACAATTCCTAGCTAGGTTCTGTGGTGCCTCAGGAATAAAGGTGGACTACATGAAACATACTTCGCGGTTCACATTATCACTTTTGTACCCATCATCCAAGGCTATGTATCAACCGGTTTGATAGGTACCTTTATTTCTTAGCCTTTAGAAGGTGCTAGATAAAGAAATTCATGCAAAATATAGGCCTCCTAAGCACGTGAATGATATTGAAAGTGCAATAGTGTCACTATGTATATGGTACTAGTATTTTAGTATCATTCTGCTTTGAGCAAAAGATTTTGAATCTCTTATAAATATATCAAGCTGATTCAAAGCAATAGTACAAAATATATGCTTTCCCACTTTTGTTATAAAAAAAAATTATACTTATATATAATCCAAATAGAAGAAATCATGTTTCTTCATTTCAAAACACTTAGTTCAAAACCTTTTCCACCAATATATATGGGTATAAAAAGAAGAAGATTAATAAATATAAATTAGAAAATATCTAGAAAATAAGCCAAAAAACTTTATATAAAAAAATGTGCAAAGAACAAACAAATAATTCAGGAAAAAATGGAATCAAATCAAATTTTCACACTTTTTCAATAATGGGTTGGGACATTAGCATAAGAAGTTGAGTCCCCAAATGGAAATATTCTCTTGGTTCATGTTGCTAAGTACTAGATCCGCAAAAATTCATATTTTAGTTCCTGTTGAGCTTTAATTTATATATATATATATATATTAAAAGAAGAGAGTGTGAAATGTGAATTAACCAATAATAATTTGATGTGATCTTGACAAGATAATCCTCAAATGGAAGGTCTCCGAATGAGGTTGTACTATAGTTACTGTATAGCAATGTACCTTGTGAAAAGGCCCACTCCATAAATAATTGGTCCCAGTCTCTGCATGTTTTCACGTGTCCTGCCATCCTATTGCCGTTAATTACACCATCATCAGCATCACCCTCTGCATTGGATTCTAAAGAGACCATATGATACCAAAAAACTATTTCAAGTATCATTTTCCGGCCCGTTTGGCATACCCTTCCTCACTCTCATCTTAAGGGCGTGATCATATATGCCTCAATCATGAGAGAGAATTGGATGTCCAATGTGATTGAATTTGCATGAAGATCAAATCATACACATGATTGAGTGATTACATCTCAAATCGAGTGTAAATGATGAAAGTTTAGTGATTTATCAAAATAATGATGGGTTTAAACTCACAAGTATAAAATTTTAGGTTTAGTGATGTATTATACCAATTGAGTCAATGGGCTTACACAAAGAAATATTCATTGTTCAATTTCTAGCAATTATATGGTAGGTTTGTGCCTAAGTTTGTAACATAGTTTGTATTCAAATAGGGCAACTTGATTGGTTGTTAATTCTCATATTGAAATTATTTATCTTTCATACCAAGTGACATGTTACATGTGCTAGATACAAAAGCTGCTTTTTAATTAGGTATATTTTCTATTCATGGTATTTCACACTAGCCTTTTTTTTGGGTCTAAAGATGAGATTCTTAATGATAGTAGTTGGTCGAACTAAGATTAACTTCATTTTGAATGTTTAGCATTTATTTACTTCTTCCTCAAAAAAAAAAAAGCATTTATTTACTTACTTTTTAAGGATATTTACATGCATGTAAATATTAATTACAAGTTAATAGCATGATGCATAAAACAATTAAAGGTTGGAATGAGGTTAGATATAGATTTAAAAGAGCTAAGTTTTTTTTTTTTTTTGGAGAAAAAAAAAAAGCTAAATTGGTGATGCTAATAGTTTATTCTTTGTGTTTGTAGACAAATCTAAGAAAAAAGAAAAAAAAGAAAAAAAAGAAAGAAAAAAAAAAGAGACAAATCTAAGTAAGGAGCATCTATTAATAATTAATGTGATTAATTTTATTTGAAAATTATATTTATGTTTGAATTCTATCAACTATTCGACCAATGACCCACCACCTCTTAGAATGAGGCTAGCAACTATGTCCTATCACCACCCAAAAAAAAAAGTTTAATAACTATACCCAACTATCAGATTATCCAAAACAATAATAATAATAATAATAATAATAATAATAATTCTTTTAATAAATGGAACTTAATATGTGTATTATTCATATTTTGATAATCTCTAATAAGCCAAAAAGATGACTCTGCTTGCAAGATGATGAGATTAACTCGTTGCACCATGTATAGGCTGTATAGCCTCTGCATTGAATAATTTCTTATCATTGAGGTGTCTTCACTTTCTTCTAAAAGGGTGTGGTGGGCTATCTTTTCTATTCCATGACAGGACAAAGTCCTTGATAAATGAGAGAGAGAGAGATAGAGAGAGAGGTTGGTGAGAGAGAGCCAGGTAGGTTGGTATTTTTGTAGTGTTGTTCCAAGCAATTTTCCAGTTCACAGTGTTAGCAAAGGGAGAGAGAGAGAGAGAGAGGTAAAGAAGAGAGAAAAACACAGTCACAAACACAATGTTTGATGGAGTATCAGACCAGTTTCACCAATTCATAGCAGCCTCAAGAACAACACTCCCCCTCCCTCCTTCTCTCTCTTTTCCTATCCATGCCTCTTCACCCCCTCCTACTACCTTCCCTCCCTATGATCCTTACAACCCTTCTCACCAAGTACCCCTCCAACCAAACCTTTTGCACCAATTGCAACACCAACCTCCAACGCAAAAACATGAAGAGAAAGAAGAAAATAACTTGGTGCCTATGAATTTAGAGATGGAAAGAGATAGATCAATACCAGAGCCAATGGATCCAGTATGGATTAATGAAGAAGTGCTTGCACTTTTGAGAATCAGATCTAGCATGGAGAATTGGTTCCCTGAGTTCACTTGGGAACATGTCTCAAGGTATACCTTTCTTTTAAGGCTTCCTCTATATAATATATATTGACTATTTGTTTTAAATTGCAATAAGGTGACTAGGGTTTTTCTTATAAATCTTGGAAATCTAATATACATATGAATTGAGCTAAAGGTGATCCTTGATCAATGAGGTTATAGCTATAGTAATTCACTCATATCATAATTTTATACACACAAAAAAGAAACGGGTTTTATGGGGGTGGTCCGGGGGGGTTTAAAGAATGCAGTTTGTACATATGTTTGATTGAAGAGTAAAAATAAAGGAAATAAATGCTAGTCTTACACAGGGGGTGGTGTTAGTTTTATATTTATGGTGGGTGCAGGAAGTTAGCAGAGCTTGGTTTCAGAAGGAGTGCTGAGAAATGCAAGGATAAGTTTGAAGAGGAAAGTAGATATTTCAATAGCAACATTAACTACAGCAAGAACTACAGGTTTTTAAGTGAGCTTGAAGAGATATATCATAATGAACAAAACCGTCATCAGGTTGAGTCAGCCGAAAAGAACCAAAGGGTGGAAAAGCCAAGCGATCAACAAGGAGAAGAAGACAAGTTGGGGCCGAGTTTGGAAGTAAAGTCACCAGGAGATGGAACAGTTAATGAAAAGCAAATTCATGATGAGAATAATGAAACTGATCTTGTGGAGGGAAAATCAAAGAGCAATATTAAGAAGAGAAAGAGGCAGAAGAATTTTGAGATGCTCAAAGGTTTGTGTGAGAAAATTGTGAGCAAGATGATGGCTCAACAAGAGGAAATGCATAACAGGCTTCTTGAAGATATGGTGAAGAGAGATGAAGAAAAGGTTGCTAAAGAAGAAGCTTGGAAGAAGCAAGAGATGGATAGGATGAATAAGGAGCTTGAAATTATGGCACAAGAGCAAGCTATTGCTGGTGATAGACAGGCTACAATCATAGAGTTCTTGAAGCAATTCACATCAAGTGCTTTTGCAATTTGCTTTGAAGAGAGACATGTACAGAATTCTCTTAAGGTACCAAAGAGTTCAAATTCACACACTCCCTCTTCTTCTTCCTCAATTGAAGCACAAAACCCTAATCCTACTTGTGATGTTAATAACCAAAACACAGTCGAAGCACTCCCTTCATCTACAATAACTCAAGTTCAAAATTCTTGCTTTCGTTCCTCCCAAGGAGACTCAATTACACCCACTCTAATTATTTCCAAAACCCTAGCACCTCAAAACCCTACTTCAACACTTTCTCCAAACACTCCAAAAGTACCCACCTCATCTACTCTTGCCATAGCTTCCCAAGACCCTAATTCCCTCAATACCCAAAACAATTCATTGACACCCACTTCAATTTCCACACAGAAAGCCTCCCCAAACCCTATAACCAATGCCAAAGATGACCTTGGAAGGAGATGGCCAAGAGATGAAGTTTTGGCTCTTATAAACCTGAGATGCAGTCTCTATGGTAATGGTGAGGACAAGGAAGGAACCAAGGCTCCTCTATGGGAGAGAATCTCACAAGGGATGTTAGAACTGGGTTACAAAAGAAGTGCAAAGAGGTGCAAAGAGAAATGGGAGAACATTAATAAGTACTTCAGGAAAACCAAGGATGTTAACAAGAAGAGGTCTCTTGATTCTCGGACATGCCCTTATTTTCATCAGTTAAGTACTTTGTACAATCAAGGAACACTTGTAGCACCTTCCGAAGGGCCTGAAAACCGCTTGATTGAACCTGAAAACTGCTCAGCTTTACCGGAAGTCGGCCACATTGATAATTCTTCTCAAGGTGTGTCTAGTAATTCAACTATGCATGTTGCTGAAGGTGAAAAAATTAATGCTCAAGTACCATCTTTTGAATTTGAATTCTAATTATGCATTGTGTGTTATTGTATTGTTAATTAAATGATAATAATATTAATAAGCGGTAGATTTTTTTGTTTCAATTATAAACAAATTAGCAGTACTTATTTTTTGTCTTTTCAGCATTTTGTTTTCAAGAAAGTTTTATGTAGGACATAAGCCTAAGTTTGTATATATTAAAGGGCACCGACAGTTTGAGTAAGAAAAAAGTTTCGAGTCTATGACCCCTCTAGGTACGTAGTCTCATTTTTATAATATCTATTTATGCTATTAAATTTCTTTTCAATATAATTTTTTTTTTTTGCTGTTTGTGGAAGAACATTCTTTATATCCCATCCTCTGTTGTTACCAAATAACATAAAACAAAGATGGAAGAATTCTAAGAATCCTTTCAGCTAAGAAAGGAGAGCTTGTATGGTTGCTTCACCAACTACTAAGAGTTTGACAAAATATACAATTCTTTGGTGATTGGTACTTCTATTGCAATTTTCATTTTTTATTTGATATGTTCAATTTATAATGTGCTTGGTTGAGTATTTGATAGAAAGAAAGAAAGGGGGGGGGGGTTGAAATTAAAGGGTACAAATTTGTTCATAAAAAGTCTATTTGATAACAAAAATTGACATTGATAATTATGATTCCTTTCCATTCCAAATCCTTAAATTTTTATGGAACACATCATTTCAAATCTTTGCATCATTATTGCTCTATAGCACTATTTTCTTTCTTTCTTTTTTTATTATAAAAAAATGAATTTTCAAATGAAGGAGAATAATAAATAATAGAAGTTAAGAGTAGAGATATAGACAGATGGAGATGAAGTCATGAGCCTTTTTTTTTTCTCTCTTTTTGTTTGTTTGTATTACCACCACGGCACAACACAACAACGTACAAGCATACTATTCAATACAATGACAACACAAAAGCATTGAAATAATGTGCTTGTTTAGGGTATGTGGGTCCTACCACATGCCCCCACTGGAGGCCAGGGTGGGACCTTATTTCTATACAGTGAATGCCTCCAAATGAAGCTTTTGTCTCCTAGTAGCAACAAACAATGTGTTCCCTCTGACTCTGAGTCTTCTTGTGGGTCCCACCTCTCTCTTTTTTTTTTTCAAAAATTATTTTTTGTTATAAACAAAAAAACAAAAAGCCTTTGCTTTGCTTTGCAGTGTGGGGCACCGTTGATGCACTGCTACACATCAGCTTCACATGTGATGGTCTGCACATCTCTGTGTACATGTGTCCAGAAACAGTAACTAGGTGCACGTGCATCTGTGGTGCCTAATAATCAAACGGTCTTTTTTTGGACACCTGGAATGTCAACTTGTTGATGAGAGTTCTGATGATGATATGATGATATCTCTACTATTTGACTTTACCCTTTGTTTATTTACGTGTGGGAATTTACATTGAGGTCTGGGTAAAAGTTTGACATAGAGTAGTTTGGCCTACACGATGTCATAATGTTTAGATTCTACGTACATATGATGGGGCATATTTGCATTGTTCTCCATACAGTTAAAACATCCCACCTGACCTTGTATAACACAAAAAGATGAGAAACTTTCTCATCCAAGAGTAACCACATCAGTTTGTGCAAATTTTTTGTCTATTTTGTAAGAAAAAACTTACTTTTTTTTTATTTTTTTTTATTTTACACATTTACTTCTACAAAACAACCACATCAGTTTATCTATTTTACAAATTTATTCAATAAAATATTCATTCTTTTTACATTTTTTTATTATTTTATTCCCTCTTCTCTCTGGAACAAACTTACAAACTTGTTTTCTCCATTAAGCCACACCCATACCTAGCCAGTCACCCTTCAACAAAATCCGTCGAGCCACACCCACACCTATCCTTTAACAAAATCACCGACACCCAGCCAGCCACCATCTTCTCTGTCGAGCTACAGACCCAACACAAACCCAAACTCACACACACCCAGCCACCATCAACGACATCAAACAAAAACGACACTAACTCACTAAAGGACACCAATCAAACAACCCAATAATCAAACCCTCCCAGCGATTCGACTTGTTCGTTGGAACTCATTTCGCCAACTCTGACCACTCAAGGACTCAGCCATTGATTCACCGATCTTCCACAACAAAAATCATAACAACAACGACACCTCTTTCTCCGCCGGAGATGACACGTTCGTGTCGTAGCCAGTCTCGAAGATCTACACCGATGAAGTGATCGGTGAGGACTTCAATGGAGGGTTTCCTGGATCGGACGGTTCAATTTCGCCCCCTCCAATGGAGATGGAGCTTGAGGAAGGCTTCGCTCTCAGGGAATGAAGGAGGTTGGACTGAGGGATTGAGGGACCGGAGAGAGAGGTCGGAGTAGAAGCTAAAAAGGAGAGAGAAACAAATAATAAATTAATAGATAGATGAGCTACAATAATTGTGTAAATATACATGGTTACTGTAGCTCATGGAAATATTTACACATCTTTACAAATTTTTACATCCACTGATGTGAGTGTTTTTTGACTTAAAATGTGTAAAATTTGTACTTTTTTCCTATTTTAGAAGATTATAGATGAGCTGATGTGGTTGCTCTAAGCCCCATAACTTTCCACACCCAAAAATTGTATTGAAGTGCTTTAGAACTTCCTCCAATTGGTTCAAAGTTGTTGTGCATTTTAAAAATGTGTATATTTACACATTTGTTATGGTAATTGTGTAAATAATTACTATAACTTTGTATTTTATTATTTTATTAATTTCACAATTTCGCTCCTTTTTTTTCTCTCTCCCTCTTTCTTCTCCTTCTATAAAACGAACTCAAACTTCTTCTCTCCTCTCTTATTTTATTTTTCCTTATTTAAACTCAAACACACTTACATGCACAAACCAACAGAGATAGATAGCACTAGTGGCTTGTGAATCAATGGATTAGTATTGATGGTTGTGGATTGGTAGCGGAGATTAGCGTTTATGGATCAACAGAAATGGATCGGTGGAACGATGGTGGAGATCGGTGCTTGTTTGGTTTGAGAATCTGAGTTTGAGAGATTAATGAGATAAGGAGAAAATAAAAAAAGATAGAGAGGTAATGACAAACATAAAAATTAAAGAAAAACTATTATTTAAATAGAATAGTGTGTAAAATAGATAATCTGATGTAAGTGTTTTGGAAAAGTTGCCATGTAAAATAGGAGAAAGTAGGTTTTTATACTAAAATAGACGGAAAATTTTAGACTGATTGATGCGAATGCTCTTACATAGTAGTATAGGAGCACTTAGAGCTTCACATCAGTCTTTGTATAATAGAAAAATGTGTAGAATTTACACAATTTTGTTTAAAAATTATTTACATTAGTCTGTATATAATTGTGTAAAATTACAAATTTGTCACAGTAACTGTGTAAATTTACATTAACACTATTTATTTTGTATTTAGTTATTTATTATTTCTTTATGTATTTGGATGATAAAGAAAAAGAGTGAATGGTAATTGTTACGTGTGAATAAAGAAAAAAATTAAAAAAATTAATATTTTAATAAAATATAATATAAAATAGATAATATGATATAAAATATTTTAAAAAGTGAATATATTAAATAGGAAAAGTACGTTCTTGGAATAAAATAGGCAAAAATTTTCGTACGAGGTAACGTGAACGACTTCTCCATCTTCTATGTACATGGTCATAAATGTAGGCTATAATAAATTAATATTTTTTTGGAGGCAGTAGCTTTCTATTGAGGCTTCTTGCGCGTCACCCATGTGTAAGTGTAACCATGTTGAACTACAGCACCGACTTATTGGTGCAATCCACGCTACCGAGGGAAAAAAACCTTGAGTAAAACTAATTCTATAAAGTTGAGGTTGAGGGCTAGGCCCAACAAGTTTTCAACCTACATGGTGGGCTTTAAATGAGACATTTAAAGGTTGGAAAGCCCAATACCCAGTTGGTCTATTCTTACAAGATCTCTCTATATTATGTCATTTTTCATATTAGCTTCCCTATTTTTGTTTCTTCTCAAATTCTCATAGACCTTAGGGAAAACTATATTTTAAACCCTACAAATTAGAGTTGTAACAAATTAAATCATATAATTTCAAAAGTGATGGATTAAACTCCGAATTTTCAAAAAGTAATAAATTAAACTTTATTTTATTTAAGTAGGAATAAACGGTATATGGTTTAATATAAATAAAAGTTTATTCATTATTCATTTTTTATTTTTTATTTTTGTTACGCCCTGCAAATTATAGAATTTCAAATGTAACTTGTCCACACTTTTAACTATTAATCACTTTAATTAGCAAGATTCAGGCATGCATGTGCTCTTTTATACAAGTGTTGCTTAATAGTCGACAAGTACTTGCATCTTAGTCAATGTTGTGACTATCAATTGGATAATGTTATTACTTGTTGGGTTTTGTGATGATGTGTCAAATCGAGCCCGATTGTGCTCCCTAGCACACCCTCAATTCATCAAAACTAAGATATGCATGCAATACCAACACCACTTGTATGAAAACAGCTCACAGTTATAGTGTAAGTGATCGATCTGCATAGTTCAAATCACAACTATTCATTATATTTAGTTGATCAATTTTCAAAACAAAATGAACTGTACAGATTGCTTTGTGTTTTACTTTGCTAAAAAAAAAAAAAAGAGAATGCCATTCCATATTTCCATCAATTATTGCAAACAGAAGTGTAGAACTTAGTTTTGTTCTTCCATATATGGATATAAGTGAGAAAGAAATATGCCTCACGACTCTCCAATCTCATATGCCAATTCTTCCATCTTTGGTACTCAACTATTAGAAACTGAAAGAATATGGACAGACATCCAAAGTAAACATGTCCCTCTATTTGCTTCATAATGATTGTAACATTCAAGAGTTATAGAGTAATGGTTTGGACCGTTACTTTACTCTACTAAAGTCCATTATCCCACTCAATATTAATGAAGTGGTGTGTATATAAATACCAAGAGTGGAACCCATTGAATAGTGGAACAAATTCTGCATTTTTAATAGTGTACACAGAGTGTTGTGAGATTTTTAGGTTGTGGGTTATGTTTGCATCACTCTAGTAGTGTGCAACATCGTCGAAGAAACGTTTTTGGTTCGTGGGTTACACAAACTAAAATTCAAAATGTGTTTAGATAGCTGGTTTGCATAAAGGTTGACTCTAGACAGCGTAGAATAATCTCAAAACTCCTGTGTGATCGTCAGTTTAAGCCAAAAGACGTATGCCGAAAGACCGATTGTGTAAATTCCGCTGCAAGTCTTCTATTTCTTGCATCAACATGTGAGCCAACCTCACATATCAGTTTCAGTGTCCCTGTATATGTACTATAGTGCCTAATGCCTCTTCACAATTCACATATCCACCCCAACATGTCAACCACGTAGCAAAGAAAGTAATACCAAACCTCTCTTTTCCCTTTCATATGTATGGTCTATTGAGACTCTGGCACGTTGTCTACAGCATTTGACTAGTCAGGGATTCAGAGAAGCTTTTCTGTGGGAATATGCTCAGTGTCCCACTAGGCTTCGTTTTGTACAGCATTTCTTCTATTCCTTTTTCTATTTTGTAGTTGTCATTTTTTGAACCCAAGTTTCATGATTTAGCATCATAATTAAGTTAGAATTTCTTGGATATCTGTAAGCTTTTGAGGAGAAATATATATATTGAGATAGAAGTATTAAAAATTGAATTGTAGTATATATTTCATATTTTCTTTTATGAGGCAGTAACATATATGGCTAAAGTCATTTGATCTACCATGTATGGTGGGATTTTATTGCAAACCAAATAAAATAAAATTAGAAACTAAATAAGGCTGTTAGCACTACTTATATTACGACACTTTTTTTTTTTGATACGTATATTACAACACTTATAACTAATAACAAAGCAATACCTTCATTCAATGATACAACTCAATTCAACTAAGTGTTAATCCCAATTACCACCACGCACTATTGGCGTGATGGTCACTCCACAAATACAAAATTTTTGTGAGTAGAGGGAGCAAGAGTCAATATTCAAGTTTTTGAGAAGAAACTTTACACACATATACATTTAAATTATGTTAAAATAAAATTTCTATCATGTATAAGAAAAAAAAATGTTTTAATCCCAATCAAATAAACAAATAATTTGTTTCATCTAAAGTTAATTATCATATTCTACACTATCATTCAAATAATTTAGCAGGATCCATATATATGATTCGAATATTGGACCTGCATCACATGAAGGAAATGGTATTATAAGACCATAGCCAATTTGCACAATAACTCTCTATGATGCATCCCATTTCTTTATATTTAAGTACGCTTTGCCTCTTTCCTAATGAGCAGGAAGACCATAATTTTTATTTTTCCTGTTCACAACAAATGGGAGGAGATTACTACAGGATTCAGAATTTAAATTCTCGTTTGAATAGACTAGACACTGCTACACTGAACCACAAGACTATTGAGAAGCAAGGTTACCATAATCATACAATTTTAGTATTCCAACTTGGTCCTTCACCTATGAATTGAAGTATCGCCATAAAATATCTCAAACAGGCCTAGCTTAGCTAGGCCTATAGTACTTGTGAATCTTTGTAATTAAAATAGCCAACTGGATCAGAAATATGAAGTTGACAGACATGTGAATATGGGTAGCACTTTCGGTGTTCTCTCTTCTATCACTTTTTTTCTTCTTAACTTTGTAGGGTATGTTATATGTATATGTAACATCCCACCATGTAGGCTTTAGTTGCCAGCAAATATATATATGCTTATTACAAACAAGGAAATATGAGAAGAAATAAAGATTGAAATTATTTTCCTGACTTTTTCTCATCTGACTTCTCTCTCTCTCTCTCTCTCTCTCTCTCCCTCACACACACACACACACAAACATACTGATATCGCCCTGGTTTTTTTTTTTCCTCATTTGAGGAGGAGTTGTATACCAGCTGGAAATCATAGTTTATGACAGATGTACCGTGCAAAACTCGGTTTCATGGTTTGTACGAAACAAAATATTCTTAAAATATGGTTGATACCTTGGAAAGTTAGATGAAAAATATCGTACTAATAATAAAATCAAATAATGGTTCCTGAAGATATGGTTAATATCTCTAATATCTAGAGCATATTGTTTTGAGTAGTACTATAGCTAGCCATAATAATTTTCAAAATTATTAAGTTGGCAAGTTATTGATTTTCAAATTGATCCATCTCTAATATCCTTTATTGTTTTTTTTTTTTTTTTTGAGAATAATATCATTTATTGTTTATCAATTACAATTAAGAACTTGTCACAATTGTAAAGTATGTTATGAAAATTATTGTAAAGTTATTTTGAAAACAGTCAAGTTGAAAAAAAAAAAAAAAGTTTCAACGGTCTTTCTGACTCTTGAAATAAGTTTTTCATTTTTATCAGGGTTACTAGCTGTTGAAAAAAAAAAAACTCTTGATAAATATCTCAAAAATGGTCAAAATTCAGATGCATATTACGCTCAATTAAAGTACTTAGGGTTATTAATCGTCGAAACGTATACTTTAATATTGTTTCAATGGCGTATCAAAAAAAAAAAAAAAAAAATTGTTTCAATGGTTACCAAACCTTCAAAACCTCAAAGTAAGTTATTATTATTATTTTTTTCCCTTTCTTCATGACCATATCTCATGTCAATAAAAAATATTCTAAAACACTATATTTCATAACCTGATTCAAATCAAATTCCAAAACACAATGGTTCAAATCATTTCAATATCCACCACAATTATACATGTATAATTCAAATCAAATACATTTTATATATATAACTTGTCCAAATCAATTTCAATGTGTACCATAATTCCTCAGAGTTTCACATTGAAAGAAAATCTCCCTACTTGCTGCCTTATAAGCTGTAAAGTTAAGGGAGTAGTGTACCATTAGTCTTCAGAAATGGTCTCCACAATAAAAGGGCAAGACCAAGCATCTACCCATCAGATCTGAAGACTAATGGTACACTACTCCCTTGATTTCATAGGGTTTTTTTTTTTTTTTTTTTTTTCGATGTGGGATTCTGAGGAATGGGAGCAAGGCCAAGCCTCTGCCCATCTCCAAAAATGGTCTCCACAACATACATATATATATATATATATATATCTCAAAAGACCATATATTATCAAGTCCACATTAGTTCCAAAATTATAACATGATAAATTAAATACATCAAAACAAAATAACAAAAGACTATGTATAAGCAAGTCCACAATAGTCCCAAATGTAAGATTATCTCCATTAGAAGATATAATTTGGTCCACATACAATTTATTTTAATTCTAATTTATTATAATTTATTGTATTTATTTAAATAATAAGAGTGATAGATAAAGATCCTCTACTATTATGAGTTTTTTTTTTCCTTTGTGAGCAAACACTTATAACATTATTTGGTAAATAAACGTCTTTTGGTGAAGATACATACTCCTAGATGGAATGAATATAAATAAGAGAGCCAATGTTAAATTAAAGAGGTCCCTAGTCAAGCATTAAAAAACTTGTTTTCTCCATCAAAGGGTTTCTAAAGAGAATGCCATAGACTAGAAATTTTTTTTATTCATTATTTTAAATTAAGTTTTTTTCTCTATAAATCACTTGAACAACAATAGTTGAAGGTATGCTTTGTTTTCTTTTGCTGTTTTAAATTTCTCACAAAGTACCTATCATGATAAACAAGTACCTCAAAACAAAATAACTATTCAATGATTTCATTTACTTGTTGAACTCAAACTAGTACCTGCTGCCATAGAGAAGAGAAAAAAAATTCACAAAAATATGGTAGTAAAGAGAATTAAAATCCTATTTCTGATGAACTAATAAAAACATGAGAGAGAGAGAGAGAGAGAGAGAGAGAGAGAGAGAGAGAGAGAGAGAGAGAGAGAGAGAGAGAGAGAGAGAGAGAGAGAGAGAGAGAGCCCTTGCCAATGAAACCTTGGAACCTTTTGAGAGGGAGGACCTAAGAGCATCTCCAGCAAATTCATCAAATTTTTGTACTGTTTGGAGAATGAACAGTGATTTTTTCTTTTATCTACCAACTTTTTCAAATACACTTTCCAACAGATTCTCTATCTCATTTAAATATTATTTCTTCATTCATTATTTATTCTTTTTTTAACAATTATATATCTTCCAATATTTTTTTATTCAACACTTGATTAATATAATAGAAAAAAATATTTGAAGAATGAACAGTAGCCCATCAGATTTGATGAGCTACTGTTCATGAGTAAAAAAAAATTTAGAATTTAGAGAATCCATTGGAGTGGTTTTTTTTTTGGTCTCATTCTCTATAATAGAGAATATTTTGCTTTTACATACACCATTGGAGATGCTCTAAATACTCTTAATATCCTAAAACAAAATTGTGAGAGTTTTTGTTTTCTGGTCTTTTTCTAGGGGTGGTAGGGGGTGGTCTATTTTCGTGGGTTTGTGAGAGTTGAAAAGGTTGCCTCAATTTGGGGATACCTTCATCATGATGTTGAAGAATGTTGCCTCAAGAGCCAAAACTCATATAAGCAAGCCCATCCTTTTTTTTTTCCCCTTAACATGTATTTTGAGGGTTATTTTGACTTATTTTGAGAGATTTAATGACACTCAGAGTCGGAATAAGTCTAATAATGCTTACACCCACATATCAATGTTGGAGTATGTATCGATATTTGTTAGTGAACCCTCGAGAAAAATGGGTCGAAACAAATCTAAGTTCTTTGTAGTGAATGGAATCTTCTTACCTACTTTCTTATCCCTTGTTTGTTGCAAATTAAATCCTGCCTCATCTTCCATACTCCAAGTTGTTGCAATAGACCTAAGCAAACTAATAAAAGTTCAGTTTTCATGTACACTCCATGAGTGATAACTTTTTAAGTAGCAGTTGTGCAATTGTGTGGCTATTTAATAGAACATTACATTTCACCCAATGAAAAATGTACTTTTTCACGATATCTTGCTTTGGAGTCTCATGATATATTGCACAAATTACTTAATTTTTTCCATGAAAATTGAATTAAAGGAAAAGGTTTTGGATGCCTTTGCACCTTTTTATTAGGTTTAAAAGGTGTATACTTTTAGTGGTAGGAAGTAGTAACAATGTAACATCGCCATAAAACACCGAATCAATCTACTTCAACGTGTGACAAAGAAACTTTCCTACATTTCTGGTGTTCTTAAGAAGTGCTTTGTTCTCTCAATTGAAGTGCACTGTAGGATTATAAGAAAATTGGGACATAATTGTTGGTAAACTCTGCTTTATGATTGTCTTTATTCATTGTCTACATCTAAATTTATATATGAATTTTCAATTAGCTAAAACTAAACTGCAACTTCCTTTAATTTATCAATAAAACAATCAAAACTCGTCTTGATCTAATTAATCCGATTCATCATAATTCAAACTAATTTATTTGAATCAAACTAATCAAAATAAGTACTCATGACATACAAACGAACCCAAGACTAGACTAGCGTGCTTGTCATTAGACAGTTATCATATAAAAGATGCTTTCACTAATTAAAGTACAAAGAAGAATGAAGGAAAATATAGGAAGAACAAAGTTGTTTGACAAGGCTTGAGAAATGATACATCTATGGATAGAGGATCTACTTATTTAGATGTTTATATCGTTGGTCTTAATAATAAGGATGGTACCGGTCCTATAAAGGAATCGATCATATATGCCAATATTGATTGAGAGGATTTGATGTTTAGAAATGGCCAGCAATGATAAGTACGCAATATTTTCACGGCTCTTTGAAGAGTTGTATCATTTCTCAAAGGTTGCAACACATCATCAAACAACACAACTGTATTGTAAAGCAAATCATCCTCTCAAAGATGAGAAATTAGATACATATTAACTCGATACACTTCCGATTATATAGGAATTCCATTGCATTAAGCTAGCATGGGCTAACAACAGTAAGATACCAAGTGATAATGGCAGTAATGGCAAGCTACCAAGTAATCATGGTAATCGCCACTTCCAGTTTTTCTTTGCTATATCTTTCGTTTAATCAATGCCACACCTTATCGTTTGGAACCACCCTGAGTACTAGTCGTACATGTATTTACAATATTGTATTACAATATTGTGGGGAATAAAGCATGGCAGCTGATCCACTTTATGATAATAGGTGCTTTCATCAATCACTGTTAGTTGAAAAGCTGAACTGTTGAACAACCAAGAACGTGTCTACCTTAATGCAAACGGCAGAAGTACCACGGATTTCCTGTGTTTCTCGTTCATATCATCAAACCATTCTTCAGTTAGACCATAATGTGTAAAAAGGGACGGGCACGAGACTTGGAGTTATAGGAGGGGCAGTTCTGCTGCTTGTTGCGGCTGCTTCGGCCTCGGACTAACCACTGAAGATTTTTTTTTTTTTTGGTCTTTGTTGCATGCGTGCTGGATGAGGAAAAAAATTATTATTTTTAAAACTTTTTAAAAAGACAAGTAGTTTGTTTGGGGTAAAATAGACTGACTGGGTTTTTTTTTTTAGTTTTATTATTGATAATTTTTGTTATTGGGCTAATTTTTTTGGATTTGTAAATTTTGTTTTAGATTTAACCTATTAATTTTTTTATGGCCTTTAAAAAGTGGAAAATACTAAAGTTATTTATTTACTTATTTTTTTTACAAATTGTTATTGTAGTAAGTGGTTATTGATAAGTAAAAAAATGATATAAGTGTAGTAACTATTAAGAATTTTCTACCTCAACAGTTTGTATTGATTTTATAGAAAAGTTTGGGGTTATAACATTACTCTTAAAAGAATCGATAACATTGTTAAGAGGGGCAAAGTGTCATTTTATTAAACAAAATTACTAAAATTAGTACCTATTAATATACTAATATATTTTTTAAAAAAAAATTGGGAGGCATTGGCCCCCAAGTCCATATCTAGCTCCCACCACGTGAATTTTTTTTGCTCAAAGAGGAACTAAAATAAAGTCCTGCAGTTTAATAAAATTGACAAAATACTCAAAGACACAATCACTTCTAAACTAAATTTCACAACTTGTTGACTTGTGTGATTGTGAATGATCGATTGAAAATGATGGGTTACACAAGTCACTAGTGAGCAAAAAATATCAAACATTTACAGTTGCACAAATTAACAAATTGCGAAATTGTATGCACATGCTTCTAGATTCATTCTAAGACGGTGCTATATCAATCATTATTTGGAAAGAAAGGCGGGTTAGTGAGTACCAGAATGTCTACATGAACCTTCTTGCTAATGAACAAATCATGATACACATGCCAAAAGGTCAAAAAGAAAATAAGAAAAAAGCTATGATGTTGGCATTCGGCTCAACAAAAAAAAGTTAATCATCATCCTCATCATGAAAGAAATTGTATGCACATGCTTCTAGATTCATTCTAAGACGGTGCTATATCAATCATTATTTGGAAAGAAAGGCGGGTTAGTGAGTACCAGAATGTCTACATGAACCTTCTTGCTAATGAACAAATCATGATACACATGCCAAAAGGTCAAAAAGAAAATAAGAAAAAAGCTATGATGTTGGCATTCGGCTCAACAAAAAAAAGTTAATCATCATCCTCATCATGAACAGGTGAGAATGAAATTGCTATTAATTAAGGATACCAAACTAATCAAGCCATTAATCCACTAGGCAAATCTTTCATGAATGGCCATAAACTAAAATTCATTGATCTCTTTGGACAAAAAAAAAAATGGTTGACATTAATGATCTTTGGGCTTTATATGCAGTGGGATCAAGGCATCAAGCTATAATTTTCAAAGTTTTTTTTGTCCTTGATTCACTTTTTTGACTTTGCCAAAGTGTTTCCCATGAGTTTAGGCGGTCATGAATCATGATTTTCAACTTTTTCATTTTCCTTCAAAATGATTTAACATTCTTTGCATGTTCCTCCTAGGCTGAACTGCATCAAAGTCTAAAAAGAGAGAGAAAATCAAAGCCATGCTGCATAGCTAGTGAGGACAAAAAAAATCAAAGCCTTTCTTTTTTATTACTCATTTGAAATTAATGCTAGGATATCATATTCTAATGCGGTTGAGGCACGCGCTTAGCCTGTTAGTGGGGTGCAATAATTCACTTGCCAAACGGCCTATCTTCTGCGGGACCTACAGAATACAGACTCAGACGACGTAGCACGTCCACAAAAATGGCTGCAAGCCTGCAACCTTTTATTAAACATTAAACAATAAATTTAACATCTACTCATAATATATTTCATAATTTTTTTTTCCCACAAAAATGTCAAAAATTTGAATATATAAAGTTAATAATACTTTATGCAAAAAATAAAATAAAAATGTTAATACAACTACGCCAAACATTTCTCAAAAAAAAAAAAAAACTACACCAAACATAATTGTGGGCTTTGGGTTCGACTTCAACAGTGAGAAGCGTTGGTGGAACACTGTTTTAGTGCTCATCGACACTTTAATGGAGTTTTTTTTTTTTTTAGAGAATCTCAACTTATGGCGTTCACTCCTGATAATAGTTTTTTATCATCAGACGAACATATTAATTAGTTTTTGGTGTAAGCAAAGATCGAATCTCGGATCTCTTATACAACTATCAAAGACTTTACTAGTTAAGTTAACTGAAACCCACCATACTTTAATAGAGTTGGAATATCTACAATGCTATTATGATCACGCTCAAATGAGAAAGTTATATTTAATTTACTTCTCCTACCTTTTCTCATTGAGGAATGAAAAAAAAAAAAATTACTATAGTATTTTCTCCAAAAGTCAAGTTTTGTTGCAATCACAAGTGTATTCTACCAAAAGTGATTGATTTCAGTTTCGAGTATGATAATAAATTGGGAGTAAGACTGTCTACCATGATCTCTCTCATTTATATCTATATCTATATTATAACTAAAAGTCATAGCGTAGCAATGAATTTTGCTACTCTCTTATTGTGCCATCATTCACCTATTTTGAACCCTCTTTACCTTATTTTTAACTTTTCTTCCTCTCATTAATTTTTTAATTTATTGTTACGTTTTCTCCAATTTTTCCATTTTATCTTTTCATCTTCCCACTACCCTCTACCTTAATGTTACTCTTTCTCTATACTTTTATCTTCTTTTATTTTTTGGCTCTTCTTATTATCTTCCTCTTACTATAAATTAGTCATTTTCTATCTCATTCTATGCATATTTTTCTCACACAAAAAATGTTACAAAGCATAGCTTGAATAAATTCTCTCATGAAAATTTGATTACTCTCTCTCTCTCTCTCTCACTCTCACATATTTATTATTCTTTCTTGCAACTCTATTTTAAGTTGATGAATTTTTGTTTTTTTATAACTCTATTGTGGGTTAATACATTTTGGTGTTGTGTTTTTGAATTCCCCATCATAATTACAAAATAATTATATATTTTCATGTATCGCATAGGTCTATGATTAGTATATTATTTGAAAAATGCTAGAGATGTAAACTTTTTTTTTACAAAATTTTTTACAAATTGCTGATGTGGCGAGTGAGTAATGGTAGATAAAAAAGTAATGTTATTAGTGGGTCCAAATGAGAACCAGTAAGAAGTTGGTCACTACAACAATTTATAAAAATATTGTAAAAAATTTCGACTTTAGCATTCCTCATATTATTTTGTACCAGTTAAGACTTAAGACCATATTAATGCTCGACAATTTTGGCAAATATGAAGGGTATATTGGTCATTTCGAGTGAACAAAATAGCACCAGATGATGAGCCTCGTGATTGGGGGACAGTTGGTTGCAAATCAGGGGGGTCGTGGGGAGATGGTCCGGGGTCCATTTGTTTCTCTTGTTTGGTCTTTTTTCATCCATGACTTAATGCAGCTTGACCAAAAAAAAAAAAAAAAAATTTTAATTATTATTTTTGGTAGTATATAGTAGTAAATAAATATGATAAATTATAGTAGTTTGTTGGGTCCATTGGATAAATAATTCTTGACCCCTTCATATACAATGTATTTTCATTTGGATCCGAGCTATCTCGAGCCAATTCCTAACATCTATATACTAATACATACTTGGTGTAATTTTTAGGGTTTTCTGACAGTTAGACCCACTTTTATAAATTTAATTTTCTTCTCTTTATTTTCTCTCAAAATAGTTAGAAAGCATCTTCTCAAAAGAAATAAAAATAAAAATAGCAAGCAAAAAGGGAACGTATCTATAAATTACAAAGTAGTTTGTCTTAATATGAAAAAGCCAACTTTTTTGATAATGAGATGTAATTTATAGGGTACTAATATTAAATCAATAGTCAAAATATTAGGCATGCTAAATCAGTAGTCAAAATATGACAGTCAAGTTGAGTTTAGCATTAGGTTGCTTAAACTTGGTTTGTTTGTTTTACATTATCTCGAACAAGCACTTAAAACGAATTTGATTGAAAGTTGACCTCATGTAAGCTTGGTTTCTTTGAAAGTTAGTGTCAAGGAGAGCCAAGTAGCATGTTCATCAAGCCTAGTTTGTTGTCTTTCGGGTTAAGTTATATTAGGTTATTTAAAGTTTTAAACAACCTTTACTAAAAAAAAAAGGTGATATAAACAACCCTTTCAAGACAATATCAAGCAGTTCCCAGTTGGGTTTGATTTATAACCCTCAATACCAATTAAATTTGACAACATTAGTAAATATATTTAACAAAAAGCAAGGAAAAAGATATTGAAGTTAAATTCTTTGAAAGAACTCAACTACACATCTACACCATTGAGTTCCAAAACTTTTGACATCAATTATTGGTATAAAAAATAAAATAAAAGAAATTGCATTACATATTTATATAAGCAAATGAAAGGGATGATATGATCACAAATAACATAAACATTTAAGGACCCGTTTGGTAATGTTATTCTAGTAAGGTTGTTTAAGTATTGTGAAAATACGTGTTGGTAAAAGAATGTTGTGGAAATACGTGTTGTATTATTTAAACAATGAAAATTGTTGTTTAAATACCCTTACCAAACACCCCCTTAATTGCCAATGATTTTTACCTTTTTAACTAGGAGAGAACACAATTCAGTTCGGCTAGTTTTGGGGTGGTTTTTTAGTAGCATTGCTAAGATTGAAGTTCTTAGAATTGGAATCGTTATCGCGCTGCTGATGTTGGCTTTTTAGCAACGTTGGAGGCTTTTCTTTTTTCCTTTTGTTAGTACAGTCGATCAAATTTTGAAACCCATAACCTAGTTTTGAAACCCACAACTAGAACCTAAAGAGAGCAAATCTAGTAGCAATCAGAGTAAATAAGGATGAGAGAGAGAGAGAGAGAGAGAGGTTAAACAGGTTTGTGGTGTGAGTAGATTTGGGTTGTGGGTTAAGAGAGAAGTGTGTGTGTTATGAAAAAACTGAGTTGATGGTGGTCTGTGGTGTGGTTAGTTGTTAGAATTTTGAAATGGCAACTAGCCACTGTATTGGCTGAAGTTAAAAATCTAAGCCACCCTAGTCACTGTCGAATCTCTTTGTAGTGGCTAGATTGGTGCAAAATCAACTAAGTGGGTTGGTCTCGAATTAGTTGTGAACACACTTACTTTTGGCCAATTGGTGTAGCATTTGGGTTTTGAGCATGAACAAACCATTTTTGATTTGATCAAATTGGGTTTCAAAGCTTTGAATTGATACCATCCGAAATGGATCAAACTCACATCCTTCTTGAGCTTTCAATTGGAATCATTTTGTTTTAAAAGGGTCTACTTGTTGATGATAACAATGATCACAATAAGGGCAACAACTAACTAAACAACATTGAGAGAGAGAGAGAGAGAGAACTAGGCACCCAAGGCATTTCTCATGATCACAATTTGGTGGTAGTAGTAGAGGATGAGACTTATTAGATTTGACTTTCAACAATGAGATATAATTGGTTAATCGAAATCGATAGTTGAGTTTTGACTTAACCTAAACCTAACTTAACTAGTTAACGATGTGAAATTCAATACTAACTTAAGTCCTAATTGAAACTGACCAAAATGAATCCATTAATTCCAATAGGATGGGCGGATCAGATTAGGTTTTTTTTTTTTTTTTTTTGAGATTAGTTGATTGTTTTATTTTTTATTTTTTTTATGAACGGTTGATTGTTTAGACAACCTTTAATTACCTAAAATATAAGAATATGAAAAGAAGGGGGAAAATAAAGTGGCATTCAAAGTTCAAACAACACAACCGAAAAAGAGGAAAAGAGAAAGGCACCTATCTAAATACTAAGAATATAAAATAAGAAGGAAAAAAAAAAAAAAAAAAAAAAAGAGAAAGAGAGGAAATTATGTAAAACCCCACTAAAAAGCTGACAATTGTACTGGGAGAGACCGCATTGCACTAATTTCTCTCTTTTCTGCAGACTTTAACCGCTATCCATGTAGGCATGTACAAGAAGATGCACCAGTTCTTGACTCTAGATTCTTCAAGTATTCCCTATCCACCCCCCCCACAATCCAACAATCTCATTTTCACTCCTTTTCACAACACAGAAACTGAAAAGCATATATTAACCCACTCCTCTCTCTCTCTCTCTCATTCCCATTTTGACCCATCAGTCTCTCTGTCTTTCTCTCTCTTTTCTTTTGCTAAAATATAAAATATATGTTAAACTTATACATTGTGTCTACCAAAAGAAAAAGAAAAAACCTTTATACATTGTAAATTTGTAGTTTTATAACATTTCTCTTTTTTTATTATTATCATTAAAAAAAGCAACGTAATATCTCTCTCTTTCTCTCTCTTTAAGTTTGTCAGTTTGTGTGTAGAAAGGGAATGGCGAAAGAGGCAGTGCGACTTCCTCCACTGTTGTTACCTGTCTTGCAACTCTGTCGTCTTCTTCTTCAACTTGCTCTGCTTCTTCCAATGTAGAGCCTCGAACTCTGCTGCTTCTCCTTCTTTTTCTCTTTGTCTCTTCCGCTCTCATTGTGATCTCTCCTCTCTGATTCACTTTTATCTCCAACCCACACCCCACATTCCCTTTCAAGGTGCATTTCCCCATTTCTGGGTTTTGCTCACAGATTCACTCACCCTTTTCTTGTATACATGTATGTATGTATTTATGTATGTGTGTGCGTGTGTGTGTGTGTATGTGTGTGTGCTCGTGCGTGTGTGCGTGTGATGCATTCTGTGTACACATTGGATCTTTGTTTGGGCTTCTGAGGAATTTGTGGTCTGAGATTGCTTTTCTATCTAGATATTTTACCTTTTTCATGATGTAGACAGTGTTTGGTTTCTGAGAAAATGTTAGAATGTAAACTATCTAGTTTATTTTTTTGGAATAAATATTTGAGACCCTTTGGCTTACTGGGTTGGTTTTTGCATAAAAATTCAAACTTTATTGAGTATTTATTCATTTCACTATTTCGTCAAATGATATTTTTGACCAATGTGGTTTCATAGCGAGCTTTAAAAGTTAAATCTTTTGCTTTGTATTTAAAAAAAAAATAAAGAAATAAGTGATTTTGGCTTTGAAGGGTCTCTTTAATTTCTAACATTATCTCTTTAAAGTGAGAAGTATCTTATTTGTTACAATGCGGTTATTTGTTTCACAAGAAAAAAGGAAAAAAAAGAAGAAAGAATTTTACTTTATAAGCATATGGGATTATTGAGTAACTTGGCAGATTAGTGTAGCTTTCCTTTGTTTTTACTTTGCTGCATTCATTTCACTTTCAAACTTCAGTACATTCCAAGAATCGTCTTTTGAAGAATGATCCATGGTGTTGTGAATATGTAGTGGGAATTTTGAAAAAAAAAAGAAGAAAGAATTTTACTTTATAAGCATATGGGATTATTGAGTAACTTGGCAGATTAGTGTAGCTTTCCTTTGTTTTTACTTTGCTGCATTCATTTCACTTTCAAACTTCAGTACATTCCAAGAATCGTCTTTTGAAGAATGATCCATGGTGTTGTGAATATGTAGTGGGAATTTTGAAGTGTTTTGGCATATGCCCAGAAGAAGAGGAATATAGAGGCTATCAATCACATGGAGCAATACGAGATTCTGGAGCAAATTGGTAAAGGAGCTTTTGGTGCTGCTCTTCTTGTGAGGCATAAGCATGAGAAGAAGAAGTGAGAATGAAAAATCACACTCTCGGTTTTTTTTTTTTTGTCTGTGTTTACTTAAGAGCATTGAGAATTTATTGATGTATAGTATAATGGTTATTTCTGATTGTGCTTTGAGTTCTAATTTGGCTTCTTTTCTTTTTTTGTGTTGATATATTAAGGTATGTGTTGAAAAAGATTCGTCTTGCCCGCCAGACTGATAGGTCTCGTAGATCTGCACACCAGGAGGTTGGTTCTCCATTCTTGTTGGCATGATTAAATTTTCCATATATGTTATCTCTCTTTTATATGTTTATGCCACATTAGTCCTGAATTTTTTTGTTTGAGGTTCTTGAGGACTAACATACCAAGGGAATTCATGAAAACAAAAATTAGGAAAAGAAAGAAAAGGAAAAGTTCTGTGCTTTGTATATCTTGTGAGAAATGGTGAACATAGTTGACTAAGTTTTTAAAATATGTTAACAGCTGCTGCACATGAGGCAGTAGATGAATTTAAGATTTTTTAGACCTTGAAATGGATGATACATTTGTGCATTACATACTAAAAAAACATGATGGATAGTATGGACTATGGAGTGGGTTTCGGACTTAGTTTACGGGCCTCCTCCTGCCTTCTTTTCTTTTCAAATTACTTAATAAAACACGTGTGCTGGACTGGATTGTAGTAGAAAATATGGTAGCTAATTGGGCTACATTTGAGCCTTTTTTGTTGAATTATATTGGATTTATGTGACTTTCTGGATTTGATCCTCTTCTTGGTTTTCTGTAGATGGAGCTTATTTCTAAACTACGAAATCCCTTTATTGTGGAGTACAAGGATTCCTGGGTAGAGAAGGTATATTGTTCCTGTAATTATATATTGCCTATTTACTTATCCCAAAAAATATATATATATATATATATATCTGTCGTATTTGTGTTTGTTCTGAATTGGTATACTATTTCCATTTTTCTGCTGCCTGATTGGTTTGATGGAACTTTTGTTTTTCTTCTTCCCTTAAAGCTGAAATGTGTCCAGATTCTCTGCTGTTGGTGCTTGTTAAAATGTTTTTTTTGAAAATTTTAAATTTATAGAGAATGTACCAAACTATATGAAATTGCAAAATATGTCTTAATTCTTAGGTTTTAGATTGCTCTCTTGCTGAGCTTCTTGGACATTAAGGATATTCTTGAATTACAAGTTTGTGAGATACTTCTTGTGTTGGTTTTGATCATTGATTCATTTTCAACCATAACTGGAGTAAGGCTATCGATAGCTGAGTTGAGTCGAGTCAGCAATGTGAATTGTTCAAACAAGTTTCTTTTTTTTCATAAATAATCATTCCACTAATTTGATTCAAAATCAGTAGCCATCTATGGATGGGGTTGGACATGGTCTAAAATCAAGAAAATCATTCAAGATTTTTGATGGCCTTATCTACAGCTTTGATGCATGGTGTCAAGTCAGTGGTGAACACCTTTGATCCCACATGGAGTGCTCTATTGTTGCACAATTGGTTCTTTAGGATATCTGACCTCATTTAAAATTTATTATTATTATTACTTTTGTTTCTGAATTTGTCTTTTTCCCAATTTGTGTGTTTTTGCTAATCAAATATAGCAACCTCGCTAACTTGCTATAGCCTAACATTGGTTCATATTGATGCCTTTGCCCTCAGGGTTGCTATGTCTGCATTGTTATTGGTTATTGTGAAGGAGGTGACATGTGAGTTTTCTTTCTCGTTGAAGTAGGATTTGAGAAATGGAAGAATTTTCTTTGTCTTAAGGAATTGTATAACTTCAGATCATCCATACTACTTTTTTCTGTGTGGTACAGGGCAGAAGCTATAAAGAAAGCTAACGGTCTTCTTTTCTCTGAAGAGGTTTTTATTTATTTTGTTTTTTGTTTTTGTTTTCTTTATCCTTTTGCTGCAAAAGTTGATTTTGATTTTACATTCCTTGCACAGTATTCAACTATCATGTGCTTAAGTAGTTTATCATTCTCAGAGTCTTTGCATCTGATTATTAAAGATACTTTTATCAGAAGCTCTGTAAGTGGCTTGTTCAACTTCTGATGGCACTCGACTACTTGCACATGAATCATATTCTTCATCGTGATGTCAAGGTTAGTGGTGCTTCTTTCTCCATCCATATACTCTGATGCTAATTTATACTGACACTCTTCCATGATTCCTCCAGTGTTCAAATATATTCTTGACAAAAGATCAAGACATACGTCTTGGTAAGTGATTCTATAATTTCTATAGTTCTCTCAAAGGTGATCATAGTTTTGCTAACAATAGATCAATGATGGAGCAGGTGATTTTGGACTTGCCAAAATGTTGACTTCAGATGATCTTGCTTCTTCTGTAAGTAATGCAATATCTTTATATTGGTCAACTCATGAATGATTTATTATATTTATCATTGATGATAATTCTCATCTTGTAAATCAGGTTGTGGGAACTCCAAGCTATATGTGTCCTGAGCTTCTTGCTGATATACCTTATGGTTCAAAGTCAGATATTTGGTCTTTGGGTAAGCATTTTGTGTGAGTGTGTGAAAATTATTTGGCATTGATTAATTTTATAGTTGTTTCGCTGAAAGTGTTTATGTTTTGTGAAATTCTGTTATCCAGGATGCTGTATGTATGAAATGACTGCTCATAGGCCTGCATTTAAAGCATTTGTAAGTTTTTGGACCTTATCCTTTTCATTTTAAGGCATACATAGAGGTAGATTGCGTTTAGCAATAAAAAAAAGGTAGATTGCTGCATTTCCTTCTCTCTGAGTTTCAAGGAAATACTTGTACTAGGAGGATCATGTAGAATGTGTGGGCATCAATCATCATGCTTTGTTATTTTATATGCTAAAAATAGTTTATATGTGTAAGTGTAAGTAGGCCACTCTGATACTTCAAAATTTCATCAGCATAGATGTGAATGGTCAAATGCTAAGAATCTAATTTTGTTAAGCCTAATACATAAAACAGCCATATTGAAGATATTGAACATGAATGTAGAAACTCATGTGATTGGATTTGAAAAATAAAATCCTTCTCCAAGGTTCAGTTCTTCATGTGGTTATGTTGCATATGGTAGTGTTCTGGAAACTTTTGTGAACTGAGGTCCAAAGTTTCTACTGTTTTGCCCTGTGTCTTCAAACCTCCTTGGATTCACTCCTTAGGGAATGCCAAGTGACCAATTCGCCATTTCATCCACTCTTTTTTCCTTTCATGGAACATTGGTTAAACATCGTCTGTTGCTCTAGTGTTACGTACTGCATGCAGTCTATCCCTTGGCAAATTGTCTTTCCTTTGGGCGTCTGGTCTCCCAGGTTGTTTAGAAATAAATTGGACTTTAAGGATCCTTCATCCAAGTTTGACCCTGTTGAGATCTAGTTTTTTCCTTATTTATCAAAAAAAAAAAAGATCTAGTTTTTTCCTTGGAGAAGGAAACCCAAAGCTGTTTAACCTCCCCTTTCACTGACCATAAAATGGCACAAGCTAAATTCTGACAGATCCTTGATGGGTAATTCAGGTTTTTTTGTTTGGGGAGAGGGGGGGGGGGGGGGGGGGGAGGGGGGGGGGTGGGGGCGCTCACTTGAGAGTGATCTCGGATGAAAGGGTACCCTTGGTCCATTGGAATTATGAGGAGTGCCAAAGCTGGGCATTGCGGGATTGCGACTACTCATTTAGATGTTGAGCTTGATGCTTTTACAGTGGTTCAATTATTGAGCTCTTTAAAATTTCATAATTTCTTTCTTAGGTCCATTGTGAATGAGTGGAGGTGGTTTCTGATGTGGATCAAACACCATTGAGTTTAGCATATTTACAAGGAAACAAATATTTGTGCCGATGCTCTAGCAAAATGGGATGCGCTCAACAACTGGATTTGTAGTTTGTCTGCCTGCTGATTATACTATTCCCCATTTGTATTTTAATTTTTCAGACAGGACTTGAACTGTTTTCTCCAGATCCTTAATGCATTCATTGGTTACCCAAAAAAAGAAAAAAGAAGAGGAATATGAATGTAATAAACGCATGCAATGCATGCACACTCATTCTCTCTATATATCTCAAATATAGAGTTTTTTATATAGATTTGTTATGAAATTAGTTTGAGATATTTAGGATGTTGTTTGTAAACTTTGGCAGAACTTATACCAAAAAAAAAAAAAATCTTTAAATTCATTTCTGTAATGCATTGTCATGTTGCTCCCTGCCTGTGTGCGTGTGAGTTTATATGGTCTGGATTTGGTCTCCCAAGTTTATGAAGATTCCATTTATTCAATAAAAACTTATAAAGGTTCCACTGTACCTTTCTTTTATCAGATAACGTTTTCACCATGGTTAACACTGCAAGGCTTCCTTGCAACATCTATGCTTTTACGCTTTCTCCTGCATGTATAGCAATTGTTGTTTCTCATTATTTTAAAGTTTACTTTCTTTTTATTGAGCAGGACATGCAAGCACTGATCAACAAAATAAATAAGTCTATAGTTTCTCCACTTCCAACAAAATATTCTGGTGCATTGTAAGTCTTATGCTTTTCTTTGTATAATTTTTTTGGCTGTTCATGCCAGTCCTCATCTTACCTTTCTGCTTGGTTTATTACAAAATCTACTACCTAAAGACATCCAAGATATGCATTTGGCAATGAGCTAGATTGTGATTACCAATAATTTCCTAAGGTTCACTTGTAAAGTTAAAAATAAATTTTTATTTGTATATGTATCTTAACTTTTAGTTGGCAAGTGCTGTTGTTCTAACCATATTGCTTATTTCTGTTTTCAGTCGAGGTCTTGTTAAAAGCATGCTGCGGAAAAACCCAAAACTTAGACCAAGTGTATGTATAATTATTCTTTGATTTACATCTTATACAAATATGTGAAATATATCTATATTAATATAGGATAACTGGCCCACGTGGCCGATGATTTACAAAGTATACAAAAGATTTAGTCATTCTATACTTCATTTTCTTAGTCATTAATGCTATATTTTAGCATGTTCACTAAAATCTGCCACATGTTGGTTGAGGGATACCACTTAAATTGCCTTTATGCTGAACTAATGAAAAACCTTGAAGATTTTTGGGGACAATTCAAGTAAATTTTCATTAAATGCTAGCCCATATTGCTGTTGCCCCATCGCCCTATATCTCCTTGGTGGCGGCATGTCACCGTGTTAAATATTTATAGCCGTAGTGGAAATGTCAAATGTGATGCCCTAGATGGTGGAGGCAAGCCGTGATGGTAGAGAGATGGTCTTTTGATGGTAGAGGTGTTGTAGGCAGTGGCAGTGTTGCTCTAATTGGTGGGCTGCATGATAGTAATAATCTTGGCATGTGGGATGTCATGACTATGTATTTCAAAATTAAAGTTAGCTGGAAAATCATTGTGTTTCATATCTAATATAAAATAAGTTATATCATAAAAATTGGGTCTCACATCCTGTGTTGTGTTAATGCTTTGTTTGTTTCGGTGGAAAAAAAGTCCAGAGTGGAGTTGTGGAAAACGTTTTTCGCTATTACGTAACATTTTCAATAGACTTACACAAATACACTCCACACCACAAAAAACTCATTACTAACTTATCTCTCTTCATCCCCTTTCTCTCTACATAGATTGATTGTTGACTTTTTCCAAATGACTTTCTTTCTCCAACCAGTCGTTTTCCCACATAATTTTTCATGTAGATTCTAAAGATGAATGAAAATTTTAATTTATTAATATTTTACTAGGAGGTTATAATCTATTTATTCATTTTCAAATTAATTAATGTTTGATAGATTGGCACAGCAATCACCATTTTGCTCATGACCAATGTTGTTATTTATGTCACCCTCATTCCTGCACAGTCTCTCTCGCTTCTTTACCAAAAATGTCATTACTTAGCTTTTTGCTGAAGTGTTTTCTTAGTCCCACTTTGCAGCAAGAAAATAAAATAAGTTGAAAAAATAAAAAAGGAAAGTCACTTTTCCTGCTAGTTTGAAGTATTTCAAAAAGGATATCCAAAATGTGTCATGACCTTTGCCATTGAAGTATCTTTAGAAAGGATATACAAATGAGCCTAGAAATCTTCCATTCAGTTTTATGATGGCAAGAATCTTGTGATCGCAATATGACCAACACTTGTCGAGAAATTTTGGTAGTATGCTGTTTCTTGAATTTATTCATTTATACTGTGTTTAGAGGCACTGAGGATTTTCCTCTCATATCAAGTTTATTTATTATGGCAGGCCACAGCCCTACTTAGGCATTCCCACCTTCAGGCTTATGTTCTTAAGATTCACCTTAAGATCAACAGCCCCCGAAGAGGTAGTTTACCTGCCCACTGGCCTGAAACCACTTACATGAAGAAAACCAGATTTTCGGAGCCAAAAGATGTTCCTTATTCTACTTACAGGGAAAAGCGCCGTTCATTCAGCAATGATAGGACTTTGAATCCAAGCATATCTGGAGCCGAGCAAGATTCTCTGTGCTCTACTTTAGAAATTCATGATAACCCAAGTTATCTGACTCAAAGATTACAAGAGCTGTCTGTTCGAGGCATCATCGAAGAGACAGCCATTTCTAAGACAGTTGTTGCCAAAGCTTCAGATATTTCTAAATCTTCAAGACGTACTCCAGCAAGAGCTGGTGGCCCTCCTAAAAGCAGTGAATCGGTAAGATTTATTAGAAGTCTGTGTGTGTGTGTGTGTGCGCGCGCGCGTGCGCGCATACATTGGATGATGGTCGCATGTAAGTTTCTCCAACCAACAAGCTCAAACTTGAATAATCACTTTTCAGTGGCTGACTTTTACATTGCATGTTGCAAATTTTCTTTTGCAATATTTACTTGTATTAGAAGTTTGAGTTCTTGAATTTCATTTTTGCAGTTTCCTGTTTCATCCACTCCAAGAACTATCACAACAGCTCGAAGAGCATCTTTGCCATTGTCGACAAGAGGTGCAAGTCAACAGTCTCCTTGCAGGCCCAATATTGGTATCCTTCACTGTTTAAAATCTCCAGATGTTTCTGTCAATTCCCCTCGTATGGACAGGATGGTGGAATTCCCTTTAGCCTCTTATGAAGACCCGTTCTTTCCTGTCCATAAAACTTCAACAACCTCGGTACAAGGCTCCTCTGGGTCCCCGCAGTACAATGATCGTTCCATCACCAAGGACAAATGTACAATAGAGACAGATAGAGCTTCTGCCAAGCCCAGTTTCCCAGATGCATGGCAGGGAATTCAACGCAGCCTGTTTCAAGCAGATGGAAAGGATGGAAGTGATGAATGCTCTGATCAAAATGCAACTGCTGGGGCATCAAGCCGTACTTCATCAGATTCTCGCCAACGCCGGTTTGACACATCATCATACCAGCAAAGAGCAGAAGCCTTGGAAGGTTTGCTTGAATTTAGTGCAAGGTTGCTGCAACAGGAAAGGTATGATGAGCTTGGGGTGTTGCTGAAGCCATTTGGGCCTGGGAAGGTATCCCCTAGGGAAACTGCTATCTGGTTGACTAAGAGCATCAAGGAGAATAATCTCAAGCAGGAAGATGGTATTAATGAAATGCTGCCACATGTACTATAAATCTAGCTCTAACAATTTGTAGAGTCGGCTCTATTTTGTTTGACATATAGAGGCACTAGGAGCTTAGGCAGATGCTGATATCATAGGTTTTTGATAGATTTTCATGCCTCTTCGATGTTCATCAATGTTTCAATTTTAAGACTTTCATTGAGATGGTAATTAGGTATCATCTGTCATGGATTTGTATTGTAGCTTAACAAATTAGATGAGGTAACAGAAGTATTCTGATATGTACAAACGTTTCTTACTGTATTGTTTCAATTCCGCCATATCAATGGCTTTGTACTGGCACAATGTCTTAAAGATTCATGAAGATGTATTTTTCTTGCTTGTTTATTATTTTCTTCTTTCTGTTGTTATGGTCCAGACTTTCTTTCTTGTGGTTGACGAACATTCAGGTACTTTCTGTTGCTTCAACTGATCATTTATGCCTGGTGCATGGCTAGCTTAGCCAAGACTTTCAGTGGTTTGCTGCACAATACTACCAGAGGGTAAGATCTCTGTGCAGAATCAGAACCAATCTTTATGTTTCTGTTATTAATCTTCTAGGGGGCATGGTTTTACCAATCAGATCCTGTATAGAGTGTAATGTAATTATTCAATATTCAAAACCTAGTTTGCTTGGAGCCAAAATGCAACCATTTTATTTTATTTTTTGATGATTGAGTTTGGCCCCAACGAAATGTACCCATTTTTAGCGATGTGGAAAAGCACTATTTACGCACTTAATGAGGTAACAGAAGTATTCTGATATGTACAAACGTTTCTTACTGTATTGTTTCAATTCCGCCATATCAATGGCTTTGTACTGGCACAATGTCTTAAAGATTCATGAAGATGTATTTTTCTTGCTTGTTTATTATTTTCTTCTTTCTGTTGTTATGGTCCAGACTTTCTTTCTTGTGGTTGACGAACATTCAGGTACTTTCTGTTGCTTCAACTGATCATTTATGCCTGGTGCATGGCTAGCTTAGCCAAGACTTTCAGTGGTTTGCTGCACAATACTACCAGAGGGTAAGATCTCTGTGCAGAATCAGAACCAATCTTTATGTTTCTGTTATTAATCTTCTAGGGGGCATGGTTTTACCAATCAGATCCTGTATAGAGTGTAATGTAATTATTCAATATTCAAAACCTAGTTTGCTTGGAGCCAAAATGCAACCATTTTATTTTATTTTTTGATGATTGAGTTTGGCCCCAACGAAATGTACCCATTTTTAGCGATGTGGAAAAGCACTATTTACGCACTTCGGTCATATCAGGCCTTCTCCTCAAGAATTGCAAGCGAATTAGGTTAAGGAAGCAGGAAAAAACGAGAAACTAAAAAGACAACCTATACCTATCTTTCTACTACAAATATAGCACCTGAGTGAGTGGAAGTCAGAGGCACCTGTGTTCACCTCACAAAACAACTCAGGTCAAAGTAAAAAAAGAGAACGAACTGTATTTTTTTTCCTTATAAAATAAAGGGAGATGACGTAGGGGATAAGTAAACTTTATTGAGGAAAACATGTCCTAGGACTCATTGTAGGCTTATAGCAGATGCATTCATTTTTTTCCCCCAAATTTTTTTTTAGGCAAAGATTTGACTTTAAGATCCAACATAACATTTCAGATTCTATTAGGATATCTGATTTGGATTTACCATTTTTATAGGACAACAGATTCTTGCAAATGTTTGCATGCACACATGCACATAAGTATGTAAACACAAGTACAAACATTTATGCGTATAGATACTTCTTCATATATGTACAAATCTGGGATCTCTTGATAATGTCTTAGATATTTTATTACTGCACTAGGTGTTTGTTTGGTTTGCGTTTGCGTTAGATGCGTTTTGCGTTTCAGCCCTTTTTTTTTAACTAACCTAGCGCCTCTTGCACTGTTCATGGGACATGAACAGTGCAAGAAAGCAAGTGAACAATGTTTTTCTTGTGAACAGTAATTTGAAAATATAGATATATTTTTTTTATTGTTTTCAGTTTTCAGCAAAATATGCAGTATCCAAACGCACACTAGGTATGCATTCAAAATTGAAATGCTTTGAATTTGAGTTTTTTAGGGCCTTGGATTGAATAAAAGAAAATACCCTAGGTACAGTTTAATTCAGCTTAATGGCACTAACTCTGCTCATATTTAGTGTGCTCTAACCAGGCCTTATTGGGGATGTGGCTATGAAGATTCACTCAAGAGACTGGCAAGTTATGGAGGAGATTGGTGAGGTTAAAATATTGGGAATGTTGTGTGGAATTGATCTTCGCTTACTGTGTGCCACTCATGTGGTTTTTGGTTTAAGAAGGTGATTAGAGCCAGGTGGGACTCGTTTCCCTAATTTGTTAAATGTAGTGTTGGTGATGCAAGGTGGATAAGATTTTGGAATGATACTTCGTGTGCTGATAGGAACCTAGCATCTTTGTCATTTTGTCCTTTGAACTATTTTAGTTAATGACCATAAAGATGTTATGGTGGGTGATTGCTTGGCAGGATGTAATGGTGGAGTTCATTGGAATCCTATTTTTTTTTTTTGAGGCCTGCTCAGGATTAGGAGATGAAAATGTTTGTAAACTCCATAGAACTGTTGTACTTGGTTAAGTTCGTGTGGGTATGGAAGACATGGTAAGATGGATATTGAATAATATGGTTGTTTCAGTGTTCTTACTTCTTATGAGGTGCTGATAGGTGGTGTTTTTAGATTTTCCTTGGAAGGCAGCATGGATGACAAAAACTCCTATGAAGATATCTTTCTTTGTGTGGACTGCAGCTTGGGGGAAAATTCTTACGCTGGATAATCCCATCAAAAAAGTATTGGTAGTGGTAATCTTATGAAAAGAGGAATGGTGATGGTGAATAGGTGTATCATGTGTAAGAATAGTGAAGAAATTCTGGATCATCTGCTATTGCATGTTCTGGTAGCTACAGAGTTGTGGAATTTTATATTTATTGTCTTTGGAATGAAGTGGGTGATGCCTAAAATGGTGAAAGGATTATTTCAATGTTGCCATGTATGGAGCTAGAGGAATCTCAGGATGTTTGAGGACCAGGAGATACCTGAAGAGAGATTCACATCAAAGTTTGTGATCTCGATTAAGGAACCTTTGGGTACATGTCCAGTATACTCACTGGTTCCCTTTGTATGATTTTTTTGGTTTATTGAAATTTCTTTTTACCTATATTAAAAAAAGGGCTAAGTGCGGTATTTTATGGCCTGCTAACTGTTAGAGAAGTTCAAAGCTTTTATGGGAAGTTTCTGCAGATTTTTCTGCCGGTGGTTTGAAGGTGAATGTTCGTATCAATGATAATCGTATTGTTAGCAAAATAAGATAATCATATTGCTGTTTACTTCAAGACTGGTTCAACCTAGTGTGATGTACTGGTGGAAATCTCAAATTAGATTTTTAGGCGTCAGATCAGATAGAACTTCAAATTTTCCGTTTATATGAGGCAGCAAACTTGTGGTGTTAATGAACTGGCTCTTTCATAATGTTGGCATAATTTGATCATATATTATTGAAAGCATGAACTTGCTGGCACCTAATGTCTAGATGCTAGTTACTTGATTTAAGCTGGAGGCAATGCAAAGACGAGACTGCTAAAAGAATAAACGAATGCAAGATAATAAGTTACTAACAAGGAGGGAAATGATGGCAGTGTCTGAGGCTGAAGAGATATATATGATCTTGTTACACAATCTCTGATGACAAATGATTTGGTTTTGACAAACCAAATGCCTCTATAGTTTCTTTTTGCAAGAAAGAGATCCATTTCAATCAATATTTGTTTCTTGAAATTCACTTGAGCCTGTGCATATACTTGTAGCTTTTTAGGTTCTTCATTGTATGACAGGAACACGATCAAATGCGAGCAGTCGAGAAAAAAAAAATGAATGAAAATTAGTATAAGGATTAAATTCCATGCTCCTTTGTGGTTTTCTTATGACTGGCATAATCCAATGTCTCCTCCTTTCATTTATGTTGCAGCCTAATCATTCAGTAGTTGAAGCTTGAATCATTTGTCTACCATATGATGATCAATTGCTAGAACAGAGTCATATGGGGCTGCATTCATTAATGAAAGAAATTAGACAAAATGAAAAAAAGAAAACAAGTTGAAGTCAGTAGAATTTAGCGAAGCCCCAGATGACTTCTTACATCATATGCATCAAGATATCGGTAGTGGTTGGAATGACTGCTCGTTGTGCTCGTTGAATCAAACTTACTGTTTGATGATCTCATTGACTGGTAGAGCTTGATAAACCAGGGGTCATGGCCATTGTGTTTCAAGTGTGAAGATGAGTGTTGAAATTGATAATTTACTGGGACACTCATTCCATTTGTTAACTCCATTTGCTTACTTTTCTGCCTCGTTCTCCCATTTGGGCGTTGCTTTGGTTCACTCTGTGACCTGGCTTTAGCCCTTGAAGATTCTGTGTTGGCCATGTAACTTGGTAAGAATGGATAGTCATGTGACACATGTTCTATAAAATCAGCACTTTGAAAAGTGAAAGAGGCTTGTGTTGGGTTCCCATATGGATCTTCTCGCCTTGAGATTGAATGATGTCCAGAATAATATGTTGTGAAACCCTGTTCTATCCTCTCACTTTGTGAAAGATTCAGATAGCCACTTTTGCTCTTTGAAACTCCCCGAATTTCATTGAGATTCTTATCAATTTTTTCCTACAAAAAGAAGGCCATTTGAGAAACGGTGATTGAAAATTTCAGATCATACCCTTCTGTTACAGGGCAGCAGGTAATGAGCTTCCCTGGAGCTTAGCACTTGTTTAGTTTGCTTAGAAGAAAATGAAATTGGGACCTAGAAGGATTTTTTTCTTTTTAATTCCAAACAAATAAACTCTTGTATGCAAAGCTGTAGTACTGAAAAATTTCCATCCTTGCTTGGTTGTGTTTTCTTATCCCTAGTCTTGCCAGAAAACCAGAAGGAATGGTAGAAATTATTCTTTTTTTAAACCATTCCTCTTTGATTTATGAAGTAACATGTCATGGGAAAAATGCTATAACTGCGCGCAAAATAAGACTTACTTTATGCATTCTTCTGGATCCATTGTCCTGAGTGAAATTCCTGTGAATGGGCGGTTGCCTTTTGACAGCAGGATGTGCTTCCTCTGCCATCTGGATTCTCTGAACTCGAGCTCTAACTTGAATAGCCATCATTGCATGCATGCGCCGCATAATAGCACTTGTTTGTTTCCTTACAAGATGACCCTTAACTAGTGCCTGTAACTTGACTAGTCCCTTTAAAGCTTGCAGTGCTCTCCTTGCCTGAAACAACATAGGCAGATCATGAAAATGAACATAGTGATTCCCATTTTTATATTCAATTATTTCTTTCAGCATGGACGGTATAAATTTTATTTATGATGTCAAGCCAACATTAGGATTAACTAGAGCTTTTATGCGCTGGCAATGTTGTTAGAATTGAAAATATAAAGGTTGTGGCTGGAAGCTTATACCAAATAAGAGCGAAAGACGGCTTGAATCTTTGTGGCAGCTGCATTCTCAGCATCTTTAACTGCCATTGCCATGGCCCAATACTGCTGTACCACAGATTCTGCATTGGCATGATTTTGCCGACTCTCATCTTCTGCCATGGCCTGCGTTGGAAGTTTGGTGGTGTCAATTGAGTCAGGTGATTTAGAAACTTTATGGTTGTTAGCTGCTACTTTTCCCAAACTCCATCTTCTCTTCATTCTAGGTGTTCCTGGTTGACTCCTTGATTTGGTAGCCATGCACTCAACAGAAAAAGGAAGATCATTCTTCTTGCATTTCTCCAATTTGTTAGTGTCAATAGAGTCAAGTGATATAGAAAATTTTTGGGATGCCTCTTTGTTAGCTGCTTTTCCCAAAGGCCATCTTTGCTTCACTTTAGAGGTCCCTGGTTGGCTCCTTGATTTGGTATTCAAACACTCAATAGGAAAAGAAGTTTCATCATTGTATTTCTCCACCCTTTTGCCCTCCAAAATGTTTCTAATCCATCTGCCTGCTTTTCCCATCAGTGTGATTAGGTCTAAAGTCCCCAGCTGCTAACGAATAAGGGAGTAATAAACACACATAGATGTATATAGTACTTCGCTAATCTCCTCGTTACATAATTTGCAAGCTTGTTGACTTACATGGTCATACTATATTATAGAAGCCTGTTTAACACGACTCTTTCTCTAATGGATTCGTTTGTTATGTTATTCTTTATAGGTTGTGGCCTGCCAAACCTTTCATGATTAAGCCATTTGCCACTCTCAAGAAGAATCATGTAAAAGATACTTTTCTCTACATAGAGCTTTGTCAACTGCTCAAATATAAATATGTTAGTTCTAAATCATTCCTAGGGCCGTATATCCTTTAATTGCGAGTCTTGGAATGATTAGTGGACTTTCTCAATATTTGTTTGTTCTCAAGGTCTAAGTCTTCATCTTGAAATTATTAATTATCACATAAGTTGCTGAAGTTCTGTTCCTTTTGAAGGCCTTATATGGGCACCAAGGGTTGTAAATATTTTTGAGTGCAGTTGAAGTTATTAATTAATCACCACATCAACTGTTTGAGTTCTTGTTTCCTTATGAGGCTTTACTCAAGTGCCAAGAAGCATCTATCCTGCAAGGGATTCGAACCCTCTTGTGAAATGGAGAGGATCCAAATTCATACACATGATGCCATCACAATGGAAAGTGTCTATAAATCAAGCTATTGAAATGAATTTGGCATATGAATCAAGATTAAAATTAGAGGAGTCTTATCAACTTATGGGTGAGCAAGTTGGTGGATATGACATCCTTGGTTTTACCAAGAAAGATTACAAGAATTATTTACGAAAGATATGAGTTGCTAACTTGAAAAGATATTTTAATCATCAATTAAAGGAAAATCCTTCATGTTTTTATGTTGTTCAGTTGGATAGTGAGGGGTTGAATATAAAAGGATGATCACTGACTAGAGATTTGGTGATATAATAGCATTTGATACAACAAATAACACAGACAGAAGGCCTCTTGGTGCATTTTTGGGATTCAATCACTTTAGAGAAATTTTTATATTTGGATGAGGAGTGTTTATACAATGAAAAAAAATGATGAAATAGTGAGATATACAATGACTTTACTTCAAATTGTCCTAGTGCATTTATTCAAGTTGTCAGTGTCACCCACGTTATGGTGAGAATAAACTTCATGGATTTCAACTTAACAATATCATATCAATTACTAATAAGTCTTGTAATTATAACTTGAGGTGGGATCTAATCACTCAACACACACGTGTATACGTTAACATAAAATATTCCAAGTAACCCTAGGAATTGGCATGGAATAATAGTTTTATTATGGTTATGATACCAACTGGAACTAGGAAGACAAACACTACTAGACAGCATATTAGCAACAAAAAAAGAAAAGACCACTAGACAGCACTTTCTACGATTTGAGGGAACTAGTCAAATTTCTATTCTTGTCACACCTTTTAACTTCAACAAACAAAGCTGTCTATAATCTATATAAAAAAAAAAAAAAAATAAACTACAAATTGGTCGGCCTTGGTGCGAGGCTTGCCGCATCATGCATGGTATAGGCCATTTTGGTACATTTTTCAAGAAAACAGGGAATTTAGACAGGAGTGAGAGAATTCATAGGGCCACGCGCTACTCATGTGCTCAAAGGGAGACTTCCTAGGTTGGATAGAATATCTTATGGTCTTGGCCTCATGGGTAAAATTTATTAAATATTATATTTTGGATTTTACTAATAATGCTGACGTTTGTAAACTATTTTATAAAGTTTTTTTATAGAAAAATAAAAAGTGATTAACTTTTTTTTTTTGACCCTTTTTTTTTTTTTAATTTTTAATAAAAACTTTTTAAAAATGAATGATTAATGTATGCTTTAGGGTACATATTAACTTAGATTAACTTTTTTTTTTTGACCCTTTTTTTTTTTTTAATTTTTAATAAAAACTTTTTAAAAATGAATGATTAATGTATGCTTTAGGGTACATATTAACTTGACCCTTATTTTAAAAGGAAATGTTAACCAATGCCTTAAGGACATTGATTTAGGAGCTATTTTAAGAAAACATTTTATGAGGAGAATGATAAAATAAGAAATGTTGTTGATAGTTTTTTAAATTTTCCATGAAAGTGGTATTCAAACTTTCTTATTATAGTTTATTAACAATTGCCCTAAGGTTTCGTTTGAAAGTTCATAAGTGAATGAAATGGAATGAAATGTATTTAAGTAAGGGAAATAAATGGAAAAGAATGGAATAAAATAGAATTAAGTAACTTTGATTGGATGTTTTAAAATAAAAGAATGAAAATGAATGGAATGTAAGCAATTTTGTTTGGAAGTAACATAGAGGGAATGGAATGAAATTATTTTATAACAATATTACTATTAGACCCCTATTTTAAAATAAATGGTTGAATATATAGGGGTATTTTGGGAGTTTTAGTAAAAAATTCATCCAATCTAATTCCATTCTCTTCCATTCTTCTCAATTTTCGGGAAAATAAAAATTTGAGTTTTTAAGGAAGGACAAAGTTTAGTTACAAAATTGGTTGTAGTCTTAGGTTACAACCTTATTCAATATCTTTTTATAAGAGGTGAATTTTGACAAATTCATCATTGGATGACATATTCTTCTTATATTTTTCATACTTGAAACATTTCTAGAAAATTAAAGATCAATAGCTATGTCATTAATAAATTGTTTAAATTACAAGTTTTTGTTGTTTAAAGTTATGCATAAAATATGAACTTATAGATCATATAGTAAATAATATCCGATTGACACAAAATTTGATATGTGTATTAATAGCGTAAAGAATATGAAATTCAAAAGTTAGATTTTCAAAATATATAGTAATGTTTATTTTATTAAGTTAGGTTGTAGCTTAATGCTATAACCAATTTTGTAACTAAATTTTGTCATTTAAGAAAATAGAGAGGAATGCGTGTTCCTTCCTACTGATTTTGTTCCCTCTTACCTATTCCATCCCCTCTCACTTAAACTCCCAAATAAGGGAATTGACTTTCTATTCACTCCATTAGAACTCTCAAACAAAGGAAGGGAAGAATATTATAAAATTATTTTTTTTCATTCATTTCCTTTCCATTTCATTCCCTCTTCTCAAACGAGGGTTAATGATATCTGTTAACATGACCTTATTTTTAATATTAATTAGTATAAGTGCTTGTAAGGTATGGGGGGTAAGGGTCAATGTTCAAATCTCTAGGAGGAAGTTTCACACAAATATACACTTAGATTATGCTAGAGTAGAATTTTTATCTTGTATAATATATATATATATATATATTTATATAAAATTAAGTTGGCACGGTATTAATTATATTTTAATTGTGTTTTAAAAAAAATTTTTATCTTGTATAATATATATATATATATATATTTATATAAAATTAAGTTGGCACGGTATTAATTATATTTTAATTGTGTTTTAAAAATATGATTTGAACACTTAAAATTTGTGCTTTCAAAACAAGAGTTCGACAAAATTTTAAATGAAATCGTGTTTTGAAATCACAATTTCAACTTAAAGACTGTGTTTCTAAAACACGATTAAAAAAGAGGAAAAAAAGATAGATTTCAAAAAATTTCAAATCAATGCCAATTTAAATAATTATTATTAAATAATATTTTTTTGTAAATTTTGCTTGGGTTCATGGGTACATCTTGCCTAGCTTAAGGCAGGGATATAACTAGAATTCAAACTTAGGGGCCAAAGTTTTGTGTCTAAGTATTTTTTAAAATTAGTTTAGAAGTTAGAAGTAGGCATTTATATTTTTTTCTTTTGAAAAAATTTAAATGTTGTAGTTGACTTTCCCATAATTTTCAAATTATATTTATTAAAGAGATTTATCATGGTTTTTAAAATCAAATTGGATAAAGAATAAAAAAAGAGATTTCTTTTTATGTTTTTTGGTCCGACCAAGATCTACAGAACGATGATTGAATCAAAGACATCATAAATATTATAAGCATTTAATTAATATTATAAATTCATAAATATTTGGCGTTATTGTTTCCACATTAAAAATTTTAGATCAATTTATTTGTTCTATTCAAACTATTCTATACACAATTCTTGATACTGCTATATTCTATCAATAACAATAGGTAAAAATTTAAACCCATGTCAACTACTAAATTTATACAACCACTAAAATAATGGCTAATTAACGATGAAGCATTAATGTTTAGCAAAAAAAAAAAAACGGTGAGACATTAACATCTATTGGTGAAATGTATAAGAGGTGAGATTCTTCAAATGTTGCAAGTTTGAAAAAATAAATTGGGCAAGTTGTTTGAATAAAAAAAAAAAAAAATTTCCATCAATTTAACAAGAGCCAGAAATAAACTTTTTTACCATCATTTTAGCAATTAATAGAAAAAAATGCCACAACTTGTGTTAAAAAGAAAAAACAAAAGACAACTTAATTAATAAAACAAAATAATACACTCCACAACAATGAGAGAGAGAAAGAAAGAGCGGGAGAGAGACCATGCCTTAGCCGATTTCAATTCATGTGTGAGTTTGGACAGTGGAACAAATTGATGAGGGTGTGTGGAGTGTTCAATGGTAGAGGCGGTGATTGGGTGTTGGTGGAGTGAAGCCATGGAGGAAGAGATGAGAGTTGAGAGAGATAGAGACCACTCGACTAAGAGAAAAATTGGGTAAAAATTCAATGGGGTTTTGAAATTTATTTTATTTATTTTTTGGTGGAAAAGGGTTTTGAAATTTATTTTGCTAGGGATTAGTGATTTGTAATTGTCTTGTTAGTATTTTGTTTTTGTTATTGACCGGATTTTTTATTTTTTTAGTTGGTATTTTTGCTTTGTCTAATGGTTTTTCTTGTTATCTTGAATTCTAGATACGTGAATTATTTTTTTGATATGTTGGATAGTCTAAAGGTTTATTTATTTTTATTTTTATAATGTTTTTGGGCACTTGGACAAAAGGGATGCCAGATAATATTTTTGGCTTTTATGGGTCACTATAATGTAAACTTTTTGAGGGTGGAGGGGCAAGAATATATATTTCAGGGGCAAAATTTAAAAATTTTTGTAGAGATATATATACTATTTATAATTTTTCAAAAATCTTGGGGGAGCCCTAAGCTAGGTCCGTCCCTGCTTAAGGTTGTCCCAATCTTGCAGGATCGAACCACGATACATGCTAGGAAAGAAATGTCAGATTGTGTACCATATGTTTGGATGGGGGGAGAAGATAAGGAAAACTAGGCCACAAATTACTCTGGCTTGTTACAAGGCTTGCCGCATCATGCATGGCATAGGCCATTTTTGGCACATTTTTCAAGAAAATGAGGAATTTAGTCAGGAGTGAGAGAAACTATAGGGCCACGTGCTACTCGGGTGGAAGAAGACTTTCTGGGTTGGATAGAATATTTTTAAGTTGGGCTTCTGGGTAAAATTTATAAAATATTATATATTTAAAATTAATTATTTAAGTTGACACTGTTTTAAAGTTATTTGAATGTCCAATATATTTTTTTAATTGTGTTTTAAAAACAAGATTTCATCAAAATTTTAAGTGAAATTATGTTTTGAAAATACAATTTCAAGATCATGTTTCCAAAACACTAATTAAAAAAAGAAAAAGAAAAAGAAAAAAAGGTTTAGTTTCCTAAAAATTTCAAAACAATGTCAATTTAAATAATAATTATTAAAATAATATTATTTTTGTAAATTTTGCATGGGTTCATGGGTACAACTTGCCTAGCTTAAGGTTGTCCCAATCTTGCACGATTGAACCACGATTCATGCTAGGAAAGAAATGTAAAATTGTATACAATGCATTTGGATGGAGGGAGAGGATAGGGGATTAAAGAAAAATGATGAGGAGAGTTTAATGAACCTTATTTGGAATATTTTAAAGGAAAAAGAAAGGTTTGGGGTGATTTGAAGGGTATCTTTCCCTTCTAAACCCTTCAATTTATTTACCTAAGAGGGGGAAACTAGAATGCCGAGGGGAGGAGTTGCACGTATATTAATAAAATTAAAAGTGCCAATTTGTCTTTATAACGTCAATTTATTCAAAATTAGCTAATACTAATCATAATTGTCAATTTATATGACCATTCTCCTTTTCTCTTCTCCCCTTAATTTTTTTAAACATGCACAAATGGAAGGTATATTTATTTCCCTTCCTCTTGCTTAATTTTTAAAACATACAAATAAGAGGAATCCTTTCCTTTTATTGTCTTCTCCCTACCCATTATTCTCCTTTCACTCTAAATTTTCAAACGTATTGGTAGTGTGCGGCATCTCTCTCTTTCTCTCCAAAGATAATAACAAAAAATGGATGCACAATTGCACATGACAAGCTTGGAACATCTCTGAAAAATCTTCAAATCTTTAACCATATTTTCATTTTTCAAATACACTCCTAAACCAACTCTCTATGCCATTTAAATATTTTTCTCGTTTCTTGCTTGAGTGTGTATGATAGATAGAAGAACATATAAAATAATGAGAAATATGTTGTTGAAGTAACAATGGCTAGCCACATTTGACTTTTCTATTATGCTTTTTTATATAATAATTAGCCTCTATTTAGCAAGTTTGAAAAGAGTTTTGGAGAAAAGCCAGGTGAATTTAGGGGGGAAAAAGGGGATTGAATAGTTGTTGGAGATTCTCTTACAGTTACCATGATCGGTAGGCCTGATTAAATGGGCTATATACAGTTGTCATATTTCTAGGAATTCTTCAGTCGTGGGCCTGATTAAACCAATCCCCTCACACTAGTAGTTTGGTGAGCCCTTGTCTTGAGTCGCACTCACCTCTCAGCCAAGCCAACCAAAAGCCCTCATACTCTATAAACAACACATCCCCCTACTGACCAAGGTATTCCATCTTTGGCTACTGTTTCCTGGTTATTTTACATACTCAATTCCCTTATATTAACTTAACCATTAGAGCACCTTTGGTCAACCTTCTTGGTTAGCCTTGGTTATGCTGAAAGTTTTTTCTTCTTTTGGCAGATATCTGGACCTTTGGCTAGAACTATATGTTCAGATTCACCAGACATCTTTACTGTATATAGTTCCATCCTTCTAACATCACCCGTTTATAAAAATATACCTTTGACCCACTATCATTAACAGTAGCATTAGATTTGTCAAATTTTAGTAAAGCCATTATTAAAGATATTAAGGCCCAAGGCCCAATCATGGTCCTGCTTGAGTTGCAAGTGTTGTAACCTTGTATTTTTAGAATTAGGCTTCCATAAATACCCGCAATGGATTCATTATAACATATGGGGCTTAATAATAAAGATATACCAACATGGGTTGGCTCAAGTGGTAAGCAGCTTGTGTCGCTTAAGCAAGGTCTCGGGTTCGAGACCTTGTGTATGCAGAATACCCTGTTGGGAGACTCACCCACCACAGCCAGGTGTGCGACCCGGGTCGACCAACGGATTAGTCGGGGCGAAGCCCCGGATACCGTGGCAGGCAACCCAAAAAAAAAAATAATAAAGATATAGCTATGTAAATGTAAGCCATCAAGCCAAATCTATTGCTTTGTTAGTCTACATTATTATTATTTTTTAAATTATATTTTAACATGGTATTAAAAACCAAACAAATCCTACCAATCATCACATATTTTCTTCTCTTCTCATAATTTTAAAAATATATAGGTTTATTTATTTCCTCACAATACCAAGACAGTACTCGGTTACATTCGCACCAAAAAAAAAAAAAGCATAATTGGTCTACGGTCTACCTTATTTATTGGTAGGCAACTAATGGTGCAAGGATGTGGGAGTTGCTGGCCGGGGAGAAGCATGATCTAAAAAGGTGAAGAGGTCGATCGTGATGACTCCATAAGAAATTGGTGGATTACTTGGTTTATGTGATGAAAAGATGCAAAAACAATTTGAGATCCCCACAGATGTAACTAGGGGTTTATTTAGCCACTAATGTTATGCTATATGTAATGGTATTATTGCATGGTTAGAGTCATGCTTCAGGGTTTTATGGCAAATATATATATATATATATATATATATATAAATTGTTGAGCATCTTTGTCTGCAGCTCCTATTTGTAGATACATGCACTAGTCTATTATTTACATATATAGTGCAAGATCTTTGCACCATGTGTTTTCGCCAAGTCTTCCACATACTTCATTTTATCTTATCTTCTGTGCCTCCCTCCTTGTCGCACTAAACCCCTCATTATAAGAAGAAAAAAAATTCTGAAGAGCACCCTCAACGCCATTAGAATATCCTGACTCATCACACGCTCATGTGGCCTCTATTAGTTGATATCCTTAAATTGGTTAGATCAAGATTCTCTCGATCTCATCATCATTGCGAGTCACTCTACAAGAGCATCAATCATAATTTATTCGCTATCCTCATAGAGAATTGTTTGTGCCACATAAAGTGGCACAACTCACCCACATGAGGAGTTGTGAATAGGAATGGCAACGGATTGAGTTTGGGTTGGGTTTTTAGATACTCAGACTCGACCCACAGGTCCTCCCTTGTTACCTAGACCTGGCCCGTTTAATAAACATGTCTTTTTTTTAGCCCCAAACCCGGCCTGTCGGATCTCCGTGGGCCCTGCAGGCCTGTCCAGCCACTTTTAGGCCTATTCTATAGCAGCCCAATCCAACCCAATCTTATTTAATAATAATAATAATAATAATAATAATAATAATAATAATAAAAACACAAATCAATCAACATTGTTATCAGTTAAATCCTCAAACTCCATTTATCATTTATGGAAGAAACAAAACTCCAATTTTTACATTTAAGGACAAATGTTTACATCAACACAACATTCACTTCGACTTTCACATATTGAATCCTCAAAAAAATACCCAAAAACAAAAACTATTGAGAGAGGAAAAAAACTCCATTTATCATTTATGGACAGATTTTTACATATTAAATCCTCAAACAAATATCCAAAAACAAAAACTACTAAGAGAGGAAATGAACCAAAAAAAAAAAAAAAAGAACTCAGACCACTAGATCTTTCTTCGATCTAACAATCATGGCCTCCTCTGTGACAAAAATGGCAACCACCACAAGATTCTACAAGTTCTCCTTTTAGAAACAAAACCAATGACACTGTTCAACTGTTAATGTGTATAGTGTTGTGGGCTTTAGGCCTAACTAGATTACTTGTATAGTACACATTTTTGTACTACACTCTTACTTTTACTGCCCTTATATGCCTCCTATATAAAGGCACTCATGTATATTCTTTCAGTGAGAAATACAATAGAATTATTCAGTATTTCTAACTTGGTATCAAAGCCATCGCTCTTACTTGTTCATTGCAGTCTTGTCTCTATTGGTGTTATTCCAGACTCGCAATTGCTTCTGCTGTTACAACTGCTGTTGCAGCCATTCGCCGTTAAACCTCACAAAAAAAAAAAAAAAAGAACTCAGACCACTAGATCTTTCTTCGATCTAACAATCATGGCCTCCTCTGTGACAAAAATGGCAACCACCACAAGATTCTACAAGTTCTCCTTTTAGAAACAAAACCAATGACACTGTTCAACTGTTAATGTGTATAGTGTTGTGGGCTTTAGGCCTAACTAGATTACTTGTATAGTACACATTTTTGTACTACACTCTTACTTTTACTGCCCTTATATGCCTCCTATATAAAGGCACTCATGTATATTCTTTCAGTGAGAAATACAATAGAATTATTCAGTATTTCTAACTTGGTATCAAAGCCATCGCTCTTACTTGTTCATTGCAGTCTTGTCTCTATTGGTGTTATTCCAGACTCGCAATTGCTTCTGCTGTTACAACTGCTGTTGCAGCCATTCGCCGTTAAACCTCTGACGCATCTCAATCATCATCTCTAGTTCGGACTTGCAGCCGTTATCATTTAGAGTCTCAAGACCATTGCTATACCATTGCCGTCGTGATCCCTGCTTCGATTCTGTTTTTGCAGGCATCACTAAGATCGTCCTCCGCCAATCTACCATTCAGTGAAAACCAGACCACCATCAGAGGCCCCAAGCGCCCTCATGCACCGGCCAAAGTTTTCGCATATTTATCCACGCGCCACTGGGTCACCTGTTGATGTCATCGCTGACGTCATCACTGCCACATTAGCCCTAGTTGACATCATCACTCTACGTCATTGCTTACGTCATCAATCCACGTTATCACCAGTTAGCCTCTTATGTCAGAAAACATCAGTTGCTTACGTAATCTTGCTGACGTCATCCTAGTTAGTTGACCGCACCGTTGACTGTTGACTTTGACCGTTGACTTTGCTAGAGTTGACTTTTTTTTTTGGTAGTCCAGGTACTCCTTACCCAGTTTTTGACGTAGATTTCATTTTTGCAGTTCGTTTTTGCATATTTTACTTCTAAATGAAGAATAAGGACATGTCTTCTTCTTGTTGCAATAATAGTAGCTGACAATGCAACAAATGTTTTTGCAATTTTTGCAAATGTTTTTGCCACAATATTGAGACTTGCTATCGTCACAACAAATCAGCTGTTTCAATTTCTGCTGCTACTATTGCTAACATTGAGAGTGTCCAACCAATGGCTCCCGTCTCTACACAGTCTAAATCTTCAGGACGCTTTTTCACCATGTCCATAGATGACCTTAAAAATATCATCGCCAATGTCATTCGTATGGTTGGTAATGCATCTTATTTCTCTTCTCTCCCAGCTTTATCTGGAATATCTCCTTCCTCTTGGCTTATGGATTCCGCTTGTTGCAATCACATGACACCTCACTCGTCCTCATTTTTTGAACTCAAACCTGTACTACACCCTCTTAATATTTGCACAGCAAATGATTCCACAATGTCTGGCAATAATATAGGTTCTGTTTCGACCTCCAACCTCTCAGTTCTTGAGGTCTTTAATGTTCCTGACCCTTCTTACAATTTATTTTCTGTGGGACAATTAGTTGAGTTGGGTTATCACATTATATTTGATTATTCTGGGTGTATTGTGCAGGATCCGAGGATGGGACAGGAGCTTGGGACCGGTCCCAGAGTTGGGCGTATGTTTCTCATGGACAACCTTTGTCTTCCACTTATTGCTCCTGTTTCTATTGCTGCAACTGCTACAGTTTCTTCAATTCCTTCCCTTGCACTTTGGCATGCCCGACTTGGTCACGCATCTTCCTCTCAGGTATAACAATTGGCCTCTAGAGGTTTGTTAGATTTGGTGTCTACAGAAAATTTTGATTGTATTTCATGTCAGTTAGGAAAACAACCAGCGTTGTCTTTCAATATTAGTGAATTCATATCCATTGATATCTTTGACCTTATTTATTTTGATGTTTGGAGGCATTCTTCTGTCTCTAGTATTGGTGGGTTTCGATATTTTGTTGTCTTTGTTGATGATTACTCTCGCTATATCTGGATTTTTAATATGAAATATCGTTTTGTATTATTGGAAGTATATTCTAATTTTGCAAAAATGGTTGAAACTAAGTTTTCCAGACGCATCAAAATTTTTTGTTCTGATAATGCTCTTGAATACACTCATTATGCTTTCCAAGCTGTTTTGCATTCCTATGGCACTGTTCATCAACTAACTTGTCTAGGTATCTCTCAGCAAAATGGTAGAGCCGAACGAAAACTTCGTCATATTCTTGACACTGTTCGTGCTCTCCTTCTCTCTGCCAAAGTTCCTGCTCCTTTTTGGGGTGAAGCTACTCTTCATGTTGTTCATACTATTAATCGCATTTTGAGTCCTGTTATCCAAAATCAAACTCCATAGAGCGCCTTTTTGGGTCACCTCTAGACTATCACGACATTCATTCCTTCGGTTCTGCTTGTTTCGTTCTTCTTTAGCCACATGAGCATAACAAACTTGAGCCTTGGTCAAGGCTTTGTTGTTTTCTTGGCTATGGCAAAACTCAAAAGGGGTATCGGTGCTATGATCCTGTCTCTTATTGTCTTCGTATCTCCCACAATGTTGTATTTTGGGAACATCGCCTCTTTTTCGAGCTCTCTCACTTCCGTGCCTCCTTGTCTTCCTCTTCTATCTTAGAACTTTTTCCAGATGAGGCACATATTCCTTCTGTAGCTACTTCTGATCCTCTTGTAGTTACTCTGATACCATGTTAAAGCCCACAACACTATATACGTTAACAGCCCCCCTCAAACTCAAGGTGGATGTGAGACCAACTTGAGGTTGTCAACCAAAGTACGAAGGTGTCCTTTAGGATGTGACTTGGTGAAGATATTTGCAAGTTGATCTTTAGAGGAGATTGAGATCAGCTTAAGAGCACTATGGATAAGATGATAACGGATAAAATGACAATCGATTTCGATGTGTTTAGTCCATTCATGAAAGACATCATTGTGAGCAATATAAATGACACTCTAGTTGTCACAATAAAGAGAAGTAGCAGAGGATGTAGACACACCTAAGTTTTTGAGAAGTCATTGTAGCCAAAGGAGCTCAGATGTGTATCAACAAGGGCACGATATTTTGCTTCAGTACTGGAGCGGGCCACATGGGTTTGATTCTTGCTTCGCCAAGAAATCAAAGAAGAACCAAGAAGAAAGCAATAACTAGTGGTGGACCTGTGATCAGTGGGATCTCCTGCCCAATTAGCATCAGAAAATGCACAGAGAATAAGAGGAGACTGATCAGAGTAGAAAAGATCATGGAAGAGAGTACCCTTTAGGTATCGAAGAATGCACTGAACAGCAGCATAGTGAGCCGATTGTGGTGCAGACAGATACTAGCTCACCTGGTGAACAGCACAGGAAATGTCTGGACGAGTGATAGTGAGATAAACTAAGCTGCCAACCAAGCATTTGTAAAGAGAGGGATTAGACAATGGTTTTCCTCTTGAGGGAGTCAGATGTGCATTAAGTTCAACTGGAATGTCAATAGTCTTACTATCAGTGAGTCCAGCTCGAGACAAGAGTTCAGAGGCATACTTGGCTTGAGTGTAGAATGAGTGATTTCAAGACCCAAGAAGTAGCTGAGATGTCCAAGATCTTTCATCTCAAACTGTTGACTGAGAAAATCCTTGAGTTCTTGAATGCCACTAAGGTCATCACTAGTTATGATTATATCATTTACATACAGGAAAAGTAAAATAGTGCATTTGTCAGTGCGAGAGATGGTAGAGCTGAATTTGGCAAACCAAGCTCGTGGAGCTTGTTTAAGGCCATAAAGTGCGCGTCGAATGTGACAAACCTTGTTTGAGTCAACAGAGAGATCAGGAGGAGGTTGCATATACACTTCTTCACTTAAATCCCCATTAAGGAATGCATTTTTGACATCCATCTGAAAAATGTCTCATTTATTGGCAGCAACAACAACTAAGAGGGTATAAATAGATGAGATACGAGCAACCGGAGTAAAGGTCTCTTCATAATAAATCTCATACTCCTGTGTAAAACCTTTTGCAACAAGACGAACTTTGTAGCACTCAATGGACCCATCAGAGCGAGTCTTAATCTTATAGATCCACTTACAACCAACCACAGATTTTCCAAGGGGGAGTGTCACCAAATCCCAAGTATGGTTTTTAGATAATGCACCAAGTTCCTCTTTCATTGCAATCTGCCATAAAGGGTCAGTGGAAGCCTCATGATAGGTGTGAGGCTCGTGTGATGTAATAAGGGCAGTGTAACAATGATAGTCAAGTAAATGTGTAGGAATAGATTTTACCAGAGTTGAGTGACGAGGTGGAATGTCTTGTGCAAGATCTTCAAGCGGAGCAGGAGTAGGGGACCCAAGCTCAAGGTAGGGGTTGGGTAGCTCGTCTTCAACCTATTCATCTTCCACATGTTCATTAAAGGGTAAACTAGGAAAGGGATCAGTGATATTTGGTGGTTGGACAGAGAAGTCTACAAGGGAATCAGGAGCAACTACAAGAGGATCAGAAGCAACTATAGAAGGAATATGTGGCTTATCTGAAAAAAGATTTAAGACAAAGGAAGAAGACAGGGAGGCACGGAAGTGAGAGAGCTCGACAAAGAGGTGATGTTCCTAAAAGACAACATTGCGAGAGATACGAAGACGATGAGAGACAGGATCATAACACTGATACCCCTTTTGAGTTTCGCCATAGCCAAGAAAACAACAAAATCTTGACCAAGGCTCAAGTTTGTTATGCTCATGTGGCTGAAGAAGAATGAAACAAGTAGAACCGAAAGAGCGAAGGTGGTGATAGTCTAGAGGTGACCCAAAAAGGCACTCGTATGGAGTTTGATTTTGGATAACAGGACTCGAAATGCGATTAATAGTATGAATAGCATGAAGAACAACTTCAACTCAAAAAGGAGCAGGAACTTTAGCAGAGAGAAGGAGAGCACGAAGAGCGTCAAGAATATGACGAAGTTTTCGTTCGGTTTTACCATTTTACTAAGAGGTACCTAGACAATTTAGTTGATGAACAGTGCCATAGGAATGCAAAACAGCTTGGAAAGCATATTAAGTGTATTCAAGAGCATTATCAGATCGAAAAATTTTGATGCGTTTGAAAAATTGATTTTCAACCATTTTTGCAAAATTAGAATATACTTCCAATAATTCCAAACGATGTTTCATATTAAAAATCCAGCTATAGTGAAAGTAATAATTAATAAAGACAACAAAATATCGAGACTCACCAATACTAGAGACAGATGAAGGCCCCCAAACATCAGAACGAATAAGGTCAAAGATATCAGTGGATATTGATTCACTAGTATTGAAAGGAAACACTGGTTGTTTTCCTAACTGACATGAAACACAATCAAAATTTTCTGTAAACACTGAACCTAACAAACCTCTAGAAGCCAATTGTTGTACCCGAGAGGAAGATGCGTGACTAAGTCGAGCATGCCAAAGTGCAAGAGAAGGAATTGAAGAAACTGTAGTAGTTGCAGCAATAGAAACAGGAGCAACAAGTGGAAGACGAAGGTTGTTCATGGGAAACATACGCCCAACTCTGGGACCAGTCCCAAGCTCCTATCTCGTTCTTAGATCCTGCACAATACACCTAGAATAATCAAATATAATGCGATAACGCAACTTAGCTAATTGTCCCATAGAAAATAAATTGTAAGAAAGGTCAGGAATATTAAAGTCCCTAGGAACCGAAAGGTTGGAGGTTGAAACAGAACCTATATTTTGACCAGACATTGTGAACCATTTGCTGTGCGAATATTAAGAGGGTGTGGTGTAGGTTTGAGTTCAGAAAATAATGACGAGTGAGGTGTCATGTGATTGCAACAAGCGGAATCCATAAGCCAAGAGGAAGGAGACATACCAGATAAAGTTGAGAGAGAAGAGGAATAAGATGCATTACCAACCATACGAATGACATTGACGATGATGTTTTTAAGGTCATTTGTGGACATGGTGAAAGTGCGTCATGAAGATTTAGACAATGCAGAGACGGGAGCCATTGGCTGGGCACTCTCAGTGTTAGCAACAGTAGTAGTAGAAATTGAAACAACTAATTAGTTGTGACGATTGCAAGCCTCAATATTGTGGCCAAAACGTTTGCAAAAATGTTTGATGGATTGTCGGCTACGATTATTGCAACAAGAAGAAGAAATATCCTTATTCTTCATTTAGAAGAAAAATATGCAAAAATGGACTGTAAAAATAAAATCTACGCAAAAAACTCGATAATGAGCACCTGGACTGCAAAGGTCAACCCTGGAAAAACTCAACGGTTAAAGTCAACGTTTGGTCAAAGTCAACAATCGGTCAACATAGGTAAATGGCTTGGTCAACAATGACGTCAGCTGACGTGGCGGGTGACGTCAACAGATGAGTGGACGATGATGTCAACAGATAACGTGGCAGAGATGACGTCACCTAGGGTTGACGTTAGCAGGTGCAGAATTGGCACGTATAAGTGCATGTAGGTGTGTGGCGGCATGTGAAGAGGATTGGCGATGCGTGGTGGCGCGTGAATAAGACTGTTGGCACATGTTAGTGTGTGGAGCGCATGATCTTGTCCACAAAATCTTTGTGAGGCATGTGAAGGCGCGTGCAAGCTCTGATGACAGTGAGGTTTCCACGATTGAGTAGATTGGGCCGAGACAATCACTGTGGTACTTGAAAAATACTTATCGGAGCAAGATGCACGGCGAAGACGATAAGTGCAGTGGTTTGTGTGGTGCGAGGCTCCTCAACGATGGTGGCTGCAGGTCTAGAACCCAAGGATGACGGCGGAAAGGCGTCAGAGGTTCTACAGTGAAAGGCTGCGGCAGCGGTTGTGACGGCAAAAGCGATGTTGAGAATATAGTGACACCAATAAAGACAAGACTGCTAAGAAAAGGTTAGAGCAGTGGCTCTGTCCAACCACCAGATATCATTGATCCTTTTCCTAGTTCACCGTTTAATGAATACGTGGAAGGTAAACAGGTTGAAGACGAGTTACCCAACCCCAACCTTGAGCTTGGGTCCCCTACTCCTGCTCTGCTTGAAGATCTTGCACAAGATATTCCACCTCCTCACTCAACTCGGTTAAGATTTATTCCTGCACATTTACTTGACTATCATTGTTACACTGCCTTTGCTACACTACACGAGCCTTACACTTATCATGAGGCTTCCACTGACCTTTTGTGGCAAATTGCAATGAAAAAGGAACTTGATGCATTATCTAAAAACCATACTTGAGATTTGGTGACACTCATCCCGGGGAAATCTGTGGTTGGTTGTAAGTGGATCTACAAGATTAAGACTCGCTCTGATGGGTCCATTAAGCACTACAAAGCTCGTCTTGTTGCAAAATGTTTTATACAGGAGTATGAGATTGATTATAAAGAGACCTTTGCTCTGGTTACTCGTATCTCATATGTTCGTGCCCTCTTAGCTGTTGTTGCTGCCAGTAAATGGAACATTTTTCAGATGGATGTCAAAAATGCATTCCTTAATGGGGATTTAAGTCAAGAAGTGTATATGCAACCTCCTCCTAGTCTCTCTGTTGACTCAAACAAGGTTTGTTACCTTCGACATGCATTTTATGGCCTTAAACAAGCTCCACGAGCTTGGTTTGCCAAATTCAGCTCTATTATCTCTCGCTTGAGTTTCTTCGTTGCACTGACAAAGGCACTATTTTACTTCTCCTGTATGTGGATGATATGATCATAACTGGTGATGACCTTAGTGGCATTAAAGAACTTAAGACTTTTCTCAGTCAGCAGTTTGAGATGAAAGATCTTGGACATCTTAGCTACTTCTTGGGTCTTGAAATCACTCATTCTATAGATGAACTTTATATTACTCAAGCCAAATATGCCTCTAAACTCTTGTCTCGAGCTGGACTCACTGATAGCAAGACTGTTGACACTCTAGTTGAGCTTAATGCGCATCTGACTCCCTCAGGGGGGAAACCATTGTCTAATCCCTCTCTTTACAGACGCTTGGTTGGCAGCCTAGTTTATCTCACTGTCACTTGTCCAGAAATTTCCTATATTGTTCATCAGGTGAGCCAGTATCTGTCTGCTCCACGATCGACTCACTATGCTACTATTCTGCGCATTCTTTGATACCTAAAGGGCACTATCTTCCATGGTTTTTTCTACTTTACTCAGTCTCCTCTTATTCTCCGTGCATTTTCTGATGCTGATTGGGCAGGAGATCCCACTGATCGCAGGCCCACCACTGGTTATTGCTTTCTTCTTGGTTCTTTTCTGGTTTCTTGGCGAAGTAAGAAACAAACTCATGTGGCCCATTCCAATATTGAAGCAGAATATCGTGCCCTTGCTGATACCACATTTGAGCTCCTTTGACTACGATGGCTTCTCAAAGATTTAAGTGTGTCTACATCATCTGTTACTCCTCTTTATTGTGACAACCAGAGTGCCATTCATATTGTTCACAATGATGTCTTCCATGAACGGACTAAACACATCGAGATTTATTGTCATTTTATCCGTTATCATCTTGTCCATGGTGCTCTCAAGCTGATTTCAGTCTCCTCTAAAGATTAACTTGCAGATATCTTCACCAAGTCACATCCTAAGGGACGCCTTCGTACTTTGGTTGACAACCTCAAATTGGTCTCACATCCACCTTGAGTTTGAGGGGGGCTGTTAACGTGTATAGTGTTGTGGGTTTTAGGCCCAACTAGATTACTTGTATATCACACATTTTTGTACTACGCTCTTACTTGTACTGCACTCATATGCCTCCTATATAAAGACACTCATGTATATTCTTTCACTGAGAAATACAATACAATTATTCAGTATTTCTAACTTTAACAAGTCACACGTGAGATGGAAGAAAATCCATGGAAAACTAAGGGTGTGGATGAGATGTGAGTGTTTGAACTTGATTTGTGACTTTGAGAGTCTTGGTGGAGCTGATTAAAGAGTGAGAGTCAGTGAGGGAGGCAGCTGAGTTGAGAGAGAAAGGAGAGAGACGATTGAGTTGAGAGAAATAAGTTTTAGGTTAGGGTTGTGATATATATATATAGGTAGGTTTTTTTGTAATTTTATATTTAAGCTAATCGGGTTAAGTCGGGTCCAGGTTCAGGCTGGGTTTTTGCAAAAACTTGGACCTGTTTCGAGTTTTTTTTTTTAAACCCAAACCCAGCCTATTCTTTATCGGACCGGGTAAAACCCGACCCATTACGGTCGGATTGGGTCGGGTACTTGTGGGTTGGGCTTAAATTGCCATCCCTAGTTGTGAATGGTAGAGAGGTGACACAATTCGCCCATGTGGGGACACCCCTCTACCATTCACAACTCGCCACGTGGGCGAGTTGTGGCAAAAACATAACCCATCCTCATATGCATCTTTCTCATATTTCATATTTTTCTGACAATACCATTTTGGTATAATTTCAACTACATTTAATGAGCATGTGCATCTAGACATTGATTGTCAATTTCTATTAGTTCTCCATATTTAGTGTTTGACTTGATGCCAACTTTGTGGCTCATATTCTAACTCGTTATGCTAAACATGTTCCTTTTGATGTATTTTGGATTGAGGATTCTTCACTTCCTGCTATGGAGACTTTGTATTTTGATCTGGCTCATTTATTATTAGGATTATAAAAATTCTGTTTCGTTTTCAAAAAAAAAATGTAGCAATTATATCAAGTTGGCTAAAACATTGTCGTGTTTGACTTTTGCATCGATCTCTCATCTTCTCATTATGGCCATATGGCATACCCACTTTGACAATTGACAACAATTAATGACTCACTGTGTTGGCAACTGAATAAGCTAAACCATATGACTGTAATATATGTCCAACACGTGATGCATAGGATTGCATTATTGAAACGAAGCTTCAAGGTAAGACAATCACAACAAACAACTTTCGATGAATCAAACGAAACAGTAATTCTAGAAGTTGGAAAATAGTTCACTTATTATGTATTTATTTCTCTCTTTGCTTTTAATCGGAAAAGACTATAGCTCCGCCAAGAAAGTAATTACAGACCGAGCTATGCCGACACAGGCAGGTCTGAAATCGGTCGTGCTCATGACCATGAGTCCATGATAGGAAAGTTTAGAAAGAGCTAGAATTATGCTAAACTAAAAAATTTATATTGATAATATAATTGAAACTGAACAATATAAGATAGGTAGTAAATACTAAATACTAAATAAAAAAAAAAATACATTTATTTTACATTTCTTGAAAACTTTACTTTTTTTATTTTATTTTATTTTATTTTTTTTAAATTTTAGAGAGAAAGAGAGTTTCAACCTATGACGTATGCTCTTAATAATAGCTTTTTATTATTAAACCAAGACACCAATCGGCTTTTGGTGTAGGCAAGGATTGAATCCCAAATCTTTTATTTAACTATCGGAAACTTTACCAGTTGAGATAACTTTACTTGAATTTGAATAACGATAATATTTTAAACTCAAAAAATTTTAGATAACATTTTACTTAGAACAAATTATGTCTATACTATTAACACACTTATGGTGTGTCCAATGGCAAAAAAAATATGTTGTACAATGTATAATACAATGGCAAAAAAAAAAAAATAAAAAAAAATAAAATAAAATTACATAATAAAAAAGAAGAAGAAGATTAAGTTATATGATGAATGCACATTGTGCAAGATCAATTTTATTATTAAAAAAATTATAGTGGTGTGGGTGCCCGAGGACCGATGATGAAGTTGAAGAGTTGCAGTATTGGTGTGGGGATGCCACGAGCCACAGGCCCGAGAAGAGGGAGGGATGAGTCAAAAGGACTCTGAGACGTTCCAAATGGGAAGAGGGATTTAATGAGAGAGAATCAGTGATCATAGAAGAAGTTTCTAGTTTGGAGTAGCCTATTGCCTTCGCATTAAATGGTGGAGAACAACTTTATTAGTTGCATTGATGAGAAAGTAACTTGAACAGTATAAGTCACAGCTAAGCAAACTCCTTCCACCACCTTCTTTAGATGTAAAAAGAGACAAGTGTTAGGAGGGGATGTTTGTTAGGTAAAGATGGAAGGTTGAGATATGAGGGAAGAAAAAATATATAAGAGAAAGAGGGTTTATAGAGAAGAGGCATCCAGACACAAGTATCAAGATATATAAAAGAAGAACACTGAGAGAAGAGAGGGAACAGTAACATTTCTTGTATAATTGTGGCCTCCTCGAGCCAGCTTATATTGAGAAATCAGCTTATCTATTTATTTATATCTTCTTTTTCTTCCTTATTTTTATCCTTAGGCAAATCCTCCCTCTTGTTGTTTATTTCCCTCTCTTACAAATTCATTTTTTTGGGCCGTGGTTGAACTAATCTAGCCACTATTCTAAGTGGGCCTGGGCCGCCAGTTTTCCTAGTCCTTACAAGTGGATTATTAAAAGAGTATAAATTAAATAATGATATATTTTTGGTTGAAAAATAGCTAGAAACTCTTGGTGATGAAATTTTAATCAGATTAGTATTCTTAAACTGAAATATTTACTATAGAGTTTCATTTAGAGTAGCTATGTTTATTATTTTAGTGTATTTATACTGTGCAACATGATATAGGATAAAAAAAAAAAAGAAAAAAAAAGAAGAAAGAGAGAGAAGATGTTTGAATGCTTTGGTGCAATCACAGCCAGTAGCACAGTACAATGTTTATTTTATAGTATAATGATAAGATATGATTTGGATATGAACTTCTATAATATTAATTTTATTACTATTAGTTACTTTTGCAGTGAAAATTGAAAACAATTAAATGATTATTTTTAAATAATATCAGAGTGTGATTTTAGTTAACTCAACTAATAAAAATTTTTATGGTTAAATAAAAGATCTAGGTTCAATCCTTGCCTACATCAAAAATTGATTGATGTCTTGATTTAATGATAAAGAGTTATCATTAAGAATGGACATCGTAGATCTAAGTTAATTGTGAGTTGTGACTTGCTTAGCTCATGAATTGAAATTGTAGGGTTTGGATTTGTGGCCCAAGCCCAAAACAATAAACTTGTAGAGTATGGGTGAAAGAGCTAGGTTAAATATGGGATTAACAACAACAAATCACAGCTTTCAAGCACAAGCTAACATGGAACTACACGTAAAGAGTGAATATCCGAAGAGCTATGTTATTGATTATATGATGAACAAAGATCTTAGGGTTACAGTCAAGTTCTCTCCACTTTTTTTTTTTTTTCGTTAGGAGCCTCCTTCCTTTATATAGCCCTCCTTCTCTTCATCTCCATTGTCCACTTGTTCCTCATCCCTGAGTTTACTTCAGTATGCGTCACATCAAACATCTTCTTTTAGCTTTGTGTGAGTGGCGGTAGGTTAGGATGCACTGTTCAGGAGTCTTCTCCACATAAATGCGGCCAGAAAAGTTGCTGCAGATTATTAAATACGGTGGTAGCAGCTTTCCCTTTAGATATTTCTCCATCTTATCGTTTCCCAGCATACTTAGAACTTATCTTGATCGGGTGGAGTCCTCAGAAGGTCATTTTGACCCTTTACACCCTCAATTGATTTATAATATTTGTGTCAGAGGATTACAACCTCTTCGGACAGGAGATATCCTCTTCGGATTGAAATAATTCTTCCTTCTAAGGGTCCCACTTCCAGATGAGCCCTGCCCTTACCATCTCCTTCTTCTCGGTCGCAAAATAGCTCTCACATGGGCTCTCGGCCCATTATGTTGTACTGGACCCTTTTCCCCCCACAGAATTGGTTTAAAAAGTTTATGGTCTTTAACTCTTAAGTAAAAATTTTTAAATTTATAATGTACATTAACTTTGAGTGCAAGTTGATAATATCTTTTTGGACCATTCAAAAAAAAAAAAAAAAAAAGAAGATAATATCTTTTTGGAATAATATCTCCTCTAATTAAATCCCTTAATTTTTATTTAAATGTAAGATATGTCATATGTGACATTTAAATAAATAAATAAATAAAATTCATGTATCGCACATCCAATTAAAAATAAGAAGGAATCAGAGGATTCGTTAAGGAGAGATCCTTGGAATAGAAATTATAATGTCTCCAAGAGGATGTGTAGTTTCAATAGTGTATTGAAAAAGAACCCTTTGGTTTTCTTAAAACTCTAAGTGTAAAAGATAAAGAGCCATTTGTCAAGGACTTGAGAAATCTAAAATTCACTTCCAAATAGAAGCTTCTTAAGAGTCTTTCATATCAGCATACTGGATAGGTCTTAACCCCACAAAATACTTCACCAAAAAAATATAAGAACATTAAAAAAAGAGAAATGAAAGCTACATGTGAAAGTCACGCATTTCATTTTTTTTTTTCTTCTTTTGTTTACACTTTGTTTCTCTTTCACTCCTTATATATATATATGTCTGTCTTGACTTGTTCTTTCACCACAAAATTGATTTTCTTATTTTCTACAAATTTCTTTGTTTTGAGGCTATTGTTCTATTCACCAACTTTTGTATAATTTTGACTTTTGAATCCTAAAGAAGACCTTAATCGGCACTCTTCTCAAACATCAGTTTCTTTCTAGATTTTCTCCAAAAATGGAGTTCGGTAGCACACCGGCAAATAAATTATACTTTGCCGTCTCTATAATTATTGAACAGTGTTCAAATTTTAGACAAATCAAAGATTCACCTAATTTGGAAAAAAATATATTTTCCGTCTCTTTAGTTAATGCCGTTCATTATATTCTTATAGAGAACCTGCTTAGCAGTTAGCACTTGAAAACCTTTCTAATGATCATTTAATATTTATAGAAGTTTCTACAAATAAAATAATAATTTAATCCATTAATAATTTTTTAAATATAAATTATATAGTTTGTGTTTATATATATACACACACAATATTCATGAAAAAAATACTAACAACTAAGTAATACAGTACTATACCATGGTAATACTTTTTGCTGAATTAATATTTTGAAAATTCCCTCATTAGATTGCATGCTTTATTTGTTCTTAACACACATATTGAATCTTGTGCCAATTAAATATTATTTACTATTCGATTTATTAAGTCATCTTTTATGCATAGTTTAAAAACAAAAAACCAAAACTTGAAATTTATGGCTAAAAAGGTTAGTGATTTCTGATCATATTGAAATTTTGCAAACAATATTGATATAAGAAGAAAATTTTCAAAATTCATATCTAATAAAATATATATTGAGTAAGGTAACAATTTTTAAAGTTATATCATGTATAACTTGAACCTTACCTATATTTATGTAATTTTTTTTTTTTATAAAAAGAATTCTATGGTATATTTTCATTTTTTAGGGTAAGGATCCCATAATTATCATAATATTTTTCTTTTCAATCATTGACGGAGCTGTTATTGGGCTATTGCCACCCCCCCCCCAATGTACACCATGTCATTTTGTCCCAATCAATAAAAAAATAATTCAACATTTTATTTTATTTTCTTGTAAATTTTTTTTTTTATCTCATGTTCCAAGAAAATCAAACAAGTATTTGCTCACATACCTAAAACTCATATTAAAAAAAAAAAAAAAAAAAAACAAAAAAAAAAGAGAAAAAAAAAAAAAAGGCTCATCTCCATGAATCTCACATGGTTGAACATACTTTCATCCTCTAAAATCAATAAATGAGTTTCAACCATGAAAATACCTTAAAAACCAAACCATAACAACCTAGCTAGCACCAATTCAAGCTCAAAATATAAATAAAAAAACCTCATTTCTAGTTGAATTCAACCTCTTTTCACAATGGAGCCTATTCACCCCATTCTATTGTCATTTGCTGTTGCATAATTCATGCTTCACTCTCTTAACATTGCTGCACGAGTAAAATGAGAGAGAATGAATTTTTTTTTTTTTGGGTTTTTTTTCTTCTCTTTTTTGATAAATGCTAATTTTTATTTATTTATAGGTGTGTATTTTAAATAAATATATTTTAATTGGACGAGGCTTTAATGGGCTCAAAATAACTGTAATATTAGTGTTAAAACTAGCCAACTTGTTAACGGGTATAGCCATGGAAGGATTCCCCCCCCCCCCCCCCCCCACAAATGTTAGGTAACATTAGGGGGTACGGATCGAATTTTTGAAATTTTAGTGAGACAAAATTTAAATAATTTGAAACTTTAAGAGTGTAAATTACAATTTAATCCAAAATATAAATCTAACTTTGATTTAACGTAGAATCAACCTATATATAACACAAAGAAGAAAAAAAGAATCCTAAAGTGCTGGACAAGCTATTATACAACTGTACTCTTGTAGTTCATCCCTGGCTTTACAACCTCTGGATGGGGTAAACGCCACCAATTTTTTAGTGTATTTGGGCAAAAATGAATATGCATGCACGTCTCTTCACGTTTTGTTATTAGGAGCAAACTGAGACTTTTGCCTTATTATTATTATTATTATTATTATTATTATTATTATTATTATTAACTTATTTTATATTTTATAAAAAGTCAGGAACTAATTAACTTAGTAGCAAAAAATCTTCTTAAAAAAAAAAAAAAAAACTTAGTAACAAACAATAAAGTGTTGAAGTCGTTTGAGAATGTCATGTACTTCTAAAACCGTTTTTTAGATACAATTTTAAGTTTGGTAGAATAAAGAAATTATACTTTTATAACATGATTTTATATAATTAATAATGTAAACTCATTAGTTTAAAAGATGATTTTAATTAAAATATACACACATATAATTTTCAAGGGACAAAGTTTAATTACAAACTTAGTTGTAGTATAAAATTACAACTTCACTCAATATTTTTTTTTATGTGAATTTTAACAAATTTATTATTGAATTACATTTTATTTTTATATTTTTATATTTACAAAATTTCTAGAAAATCCAAAACAGTTAACTAATTGTAAAAAATAGTTAGATTTTTAAAATATGTAATTTAGTTAATCTTTTTAGCGGAAGCAATACATATGTAGTCAAACTTGGTCTATTTTGAAGATATGATATTTTTAGAATAAATTATTGAGCAGATACGGCAGACTTTGTGNATTGGGCTATTGCCCCCCCCCCCCCCCCCCCAATTTTTTTTTTTAATATTACTATATTAATAGGTATTAACTTTAACAATTTTGTTCAACAAAATTACACTTTGCCTCCCTTAATAATACCATCAATTCTTTTGAAAGTAATGTTATAGTCACAAACATTTTTACAATGTTTATACAAACTATTGAGGTAGCAAATTCTTATTGGTTTGTACACTTGCATCACTTTTTACTTATCAATAACTACTCACCACATTAGCAATTTGTAAAATTTTTGCAATTTTAGCATTTTTCACCTTTTAAAGGACATAAAAAATTAATAGATTAAATCTAAAACAAAATATACAAACCCAAAAAAATTAGCCCAATAACAAAAATCACCTATAATAAAACTAAAAAAGTTAAGTCCAATCAATCTATTTTACCCAAAACAAGCAACTTGGTCATTTAAAAAATTTTAAACAAAAATCCTTAGTAGTAAAGTAGTAGACTCAAAGACTGAAACTACCGCACAAAACTAGCAGCAGAGTCGCCCCCCCTAACTCCAAGTCCTGACTCCGTCCCTGTTTTTAATCATACTTAAATATGTTTTATTGTACTATTAATTAAGCTGATCAATCTCTAAAGAAGGCCAAGTTTTTTATTTATTTATTTTTTTTAGTTTTAGGCCAAAGCACCAAATGAGGTTCATTTTAATAAGGGTAAAATTTGAATCAAGTCTCTTATCGACAACCTTACAAGTCTTTCATAAATTAGAAAAATTATATGGTTCTCATGATGGACCACATTATTTGTTTACCATTTTATTAAAAGATTCTCATTTGTTTAAAATTGCTAAAACGATCTAATTTTTTTATTTATTTATCATAAGTTGACTTAACAAATTTAAGCATGTGAGAGTTTTTTAATAGAATGATAGACAAGTGACATGATCTACCATGAGGATTATATAATTTCTTCATAAATTACTAGTTTGTTTTTATTTTTATTTTTAGATAGTATTATATCTTGGTTTTTTTTTTTTTTTTTTTTTTTTTTTTTTTTTTTAAGTTTCAATACTATCCCTTCTAAAAGTTTGACTTATTTGAAATAAGTAGAGTTTACATAATTCAATTATGCTTTCAAGATTTTGTACTCATATATGCCATATGGATATACTTAGACTAGATCGATCCTATATCATCATTTAAATATATATATATATATATATATTTGATAGTTAGAATAATAGGGAAGAGGATTCAAACCCTAGTTTTTCTCATAACAAAAAGCATAATGCCACTAGGCTATGAGGCTTATGGCCTATACCATCATTTTGGTCTAGAGAAATATGTAATAAAAAAATTACAATATAAGCAAAAATTAGTCTAAATTGAAATTTACACTCTTGAAATTTGGGGTAATTTTGAATTTTCCTCTTAAAATGTTAATTTTTTGATTCATAGCCCAAAAATTACCTATCGTTGGGAAGTATATCCTTCTGTTCATATCCATTGATGAGTTCTCCATCAAATGCTAACTCATCCCAAAACGATGTAGTTTTAATGTACACCATGTCATTTTGTCCCAATCAATAAAAAAATAATTCAACATTTTATTTTATTTTCTTGTAAATTTTTTTTTTTTTATCTCATTTCCAAGAAAATCAAACAAGTATTTGCTCACATACCTAAAACTCATATTAAAAAAAAAAAAAAAAAAAAACAAAAAAAAAAGAGAAACAAAAACAAAAAGGCTCATCTCCATGAATCTCACATGGTTGAACATACTTTCATCCTCTAAAATCAATAAATGAGTTTCAACCATGAAAATACCTTAAAAACCAAACCATAACAACCTAGCTAGCACCAATTCAAGCTCAAAATATAAATAAAAAAACCTCATTTCTAGTTGAATTCAACCTCTTTTCACAATGGAGCCTATTCACCCCATTCTATTGTCATTTGCTGTTGCATAATTCATGCTTCACTCTCTTAACATTGCTGCACGAGTAAAATGAGAGAGAATGAATTTTTTTTTTTTTGGGTTTTTTTTCCTTCTCTTTTTTGATAAATGCTAATTTTTATTTATTTATAGGTGTGTATTTTAAATAAATATATTTTAATTGGACGAGGCTTTAATGGGCTCAAAATAACTGTAATATTAGTGTTAAAACTAGCCAACTTGTTAACGGTATAGCCATGGAAGGATTCCCCCCCCCCCCCCCCCCACAAATGTTAGGTAACATTAGGGGGTACGGATCGAATTTTTGAAATTTTAGTGAGACAAAATTTAAATAATTTGAAACTTTAAGAGTGTAAATTACAATTTAATCCAAAATATAAATCTAACTTTGATTTAACGTAGAATCAACCTATATATAACACAAAGAAGAAAAAAACTCAAAAAATACGGAAGACTTGTTATCAAAAAAAAAAAAAAAAAAAAAAAAACGGAAGACTTGGACCGCTATCTCTTCTGCAGCTTCGTGAATAGCAGCTGTCTCCTTCACGAAGTCATTTCACTACCAAACCCTGAAGGAAACATGAAGCCCAAACTTCGCTTACGAAAAATAAAAATAAAAATAAAAATAAACAGACGTGGTCGAATGGTTCTCAATATAATATTAGTTCAAATTCCAAAAGCTTATGAAAATGTGCCAAAAAAAAAATCCCAAAAATTATTCAATCAAATTGGGTTTTTTTTTAATATTTTTTTAAAAATTTTTTTATAGAGGTAACTAAATTGAACCTTTCAGCGTATAGTATATGATATGACAACAAATAACATTAATATTTTAGTATTAAGGGAACAATATATTTTGGTTAGGTAATAAGAGAACTTAGAGATTAATACGTTGCATGCATTTAGAAATCCTTGTTAATTATGCTAATAAAGTTTATGTGATTTGAAAGATAGAGATATTTCTACCAAATCCATTTAGAAAATATATTTAGTCAACTAAACAATATAAAGCAACATAGATTATTTATTGGGCAGGATATAGATTGTAAAACAAGGTATAATCAATAGACTACACATGATCCCTAACTATGAATATGACCAAAAAAGTCACCATTTCACAGAAGCTTCTATGAAGAAAACTTCAAATTCTGATGTCTTTATATAGCCATAATGACATAGGATCACATCTCTCCAGCCCTCACCTTCTCTTTCAAATCCTCTCTCTTTCTCTCCCTCTCGCGGTGAAAGAAATGGCTTCCTCTAAGTTTGTGGCTTTTCTAGCTGTGCTTGTGGTACTGCTTCCCATGTCTGCACTAGGAGCAAACAATACTACTGATCCTTTCTTAGGTATATTTCCACCCTCTTCTTTGTACTTCTAGCTGATTTTTTTGGGTGTCATGATATACACATGAACATGTTACATATAAGCGTACACTTTGATCTTCTTACTCAAAAAGATCATAAAATAAACCCCAGAAATACGCACGATAATGTTGTTGTTTTTTTTTTCCTTTTCTTTTTGGGTTTGAATTGCAGCGAGGGTGTGTGAAGAGGTGGAATGTGGAAAGGGAACTTGCGTGGCAGATCTAAGTTACCCACTTGGTTTCCAGTGTCAATGCGATCAAGGTTGGAGACGTAATGATGATGGTTATGCGGATCTCGCATTTCTTCCCTGTGTGATACCTAATTGTAAGTTCTTTTTTCTTCATTTTTTTTTTAAAATAAATTATTTATGATTGTATACTATATATAAACCTCTGCCACAAGAAATACTCTTTATTATTATTATTATTTTCTGAGTCACCTTTTTTTGATAGAGTACTATACAACTTAGGTGCATAGAAGAAATTAAAAATGGCTCGTTTGGATGGTACGTTCTCATGCACTAAGTGCGTGAGTATGTGAGGAGTCCTAATTTTTGGGGCGGATAAAGAAAAATAGTCAATGACATATGAGTGAAAAATATTAGGCTGAACCCAAATCATTGTAAGGAAAAAAAAAAAAAAAAAGTAGGCCATATAACTTATAGAGAGCGATGCTATAAATGTAATCAAGTCTTTATAAAGTTAAATGACTTTTATAACTATTGTCTACTCTCCTTTATTAGAAGACTCTTTTCCCCATTATTATAAGTTATAATTATCGAATTATTAAAAAAAAAAAATTATTATGAACCATTGATCCTTTGAAACCCTTATAAGAGACTGAAGAGGTATTTTCTCTTCTATTCCTGTTTGGATACTGATCATCCTAGTGAATCAATCTCATATACCGTGAATTGACTTTTCATCAACGAACATATATACATATATGGTCCAATATTTGTATAGTTGAATATTATTAATTAGAAAAAAAAATCTATGATTTTAATTAACAAAATAAGTCAAATTTTCATGCATGCCTTTTTAACTCTTTTAGATTTCTTGTTTGTGCAGGTACTTTGAACTACTCTGGGTGCCAGCCAGCCCCTCCTCCAGTTCCACAGAAAACGAATCCATACAACCTATCTGCCTTTGACCGTAATTACAATATAATAATTTTGATTAAATCTTAATCAATTTCTCTACTTTTGGACTAATTTATAAATATTTTCTTATTTATTTATTTTTATAGCTTGCTACTGGGCCTATTGTGGGCTAGGGACATGTACCCGGAACCAGACATATAGACAACTCTGTACATGCCAGTCGGGTTCTTCTAATCTTCTCAACATATCAGTCTTCCCATGCTACAGTGAATGTAAAAACCTGAACCTCTTTTTTTTTAATTTTAAATTTAATTTATTCTTGAAAAGCCTGAACCTGTTGTGTTAATTTGTATAAGAAGAATAAAAAAAGTTTTTAACTATCATTTTTATTCCAAAACTTAATGAGAAGTAGTGGATTTGATTATTTAATTAATATTATAATGGTAATCATGCAATATATATGAAAAATAGTAAAATACTGACTGGACCTTTGGAATTTTGTATATTAAGGTACACTTGGATCTGATTGTGCATCGCTTGGGATTAAAGTTTCAAATAGTAGTTCTTCAGGTGGAAGTGGGACTAGTCGAGGTGAGAATATTGAACGTGCAAAGCATTTCTTCTTGATATTTTTTATCAGTCTCGGGTTCTGGCTCCTTTTTTTTAAGGATTTTTTTTTTTCATTTTTTATGAACATGGTAGAAATTAGCAAATCTACACAAATCAGGGTGTTAATTACTATTCGATCTATAAACATATTTTTTATACATAATTTAAAACTAAAAAAAATTTGAAATTTAAATACTTGATTAATAATATAACCTTTTTTCTTTTTTTGGAAAAGATAATATAGCTATTGATATTTGATTTTCTTGAAATTTTGCAAACATAGAGTATAATAAGAAAATGCAAGAATTTATTAAAATTCACATCTAATAAAAAGATGTAAAGGAAGTTTGAAGAGTTCTTAAATTTTGTTGAAAGAATATTCCCTAAGTTTTTGCAAGTCTTGGCCGGTTTTAAAGAATTGTTCAAAGGACAGATGTCACATACCGAATTGTTACATAAGATTTTTTGCTGTTCTGGGCAAGCAATTGTTACATAATAAGCTTAAACGTCTACACAGTTGACTTGAGTGCATCTTGTATTGTTGTGTTCAAATTAACACCTGCCAATTGGTTAATTATGTTATGATGATAATATAGACAATAATGTAAAGTCAAAATTAGCTCAATCTATGTTTAATTATTATGGCTTTTGTGTGGAGTTTGTGGTATATCTATTAGAACCTCATTTTTTTTCTTCTCTGTGTGTGAGAATGTTTCTAACTTTTTATATATTAAAAAAAAAAAAGGCCAAAACAAAACCTTCCAATATAATTGTCCTTCTCACATCTTAAGTTTTTATGAATGCCCACGTCTTAAAATTTAACAATATCACTTTAGGCCAAACCATTTCAAACAAGAATTATTGCTTCTAGATCATGACTAAATATATAATAAACAAGATTATTTTTTTAAGTGCTTTTTTTTAAAGTTCTCAAGAGGAGGATAAATAGAAAATTTGAACAAAAGACTATTACTTTATGAGATGTGTACTCTAAACCATTATGTGCTATCTCTTGATATCATAATCAAATTATGTACATGTAAAATGGAAAAATTGCAGACATAATCCTGACTAATTTGACGAGGATTTATCATTGATTCCAAAATTTTGAGATTAAAACTTTATTATTGTTGTAAAAAGAAAAATTGAATTAAGTGACTAAAAAGTCACAAATCTGATGTTGATCTCCTTTCTTTTTGTTTCCAGCAAACTCATTTCTGCCAGGAAATTTCCATTGGATGACTCTATTGATGGTGTCAGTGGGTCTGGTCTTCTGGAAGTAGTAGGTTGCCTGGTATTACATGAAGATCTAGCAAGCTTGTCTTTCCTATACGGCTTCTAGTTCCATCATCACATATAGTACGAGATATTTGACATACACATATACGTATTCACATTCATTTGGAGCTTTTGTTTTTGTCTGGATCATGTGGAGCATTGTTGTTTTCATTTTTCTCCTGCATTTTTATGTACAAAGTTTGTATTAATAAGTCTGAAACACAGTCATGTGTGGAGAATGGCTGCTGTATAGAAGACAGTAGAATAAAAATTAGGATTATTTGTAGTTGTTTTATCTATTAAACACTGATGTGCATATATACATCATCATTTATTTAAATATTTATTGGAACTTAGCTTATTCTACCTTTTTTTTCTAAAATTAAGAAGAAGAAAAAAGAGCCAAACGAAATGTACAGGCACTTGGAGCATGTTTGATACTTTATGATCCATAATATAATAGTTATTCCTAAAAAATAACCAATCAATTGTTATTGTAGCTATCATGACCCAAATCCCTGGAACATGAATTTAGATGCATGACAACTTGCTGATCTTACATAACTCAATAAACATAAATAATCAAAAGATTAAATAAAACTCCCAATAAACAATACTCTTAATAAACCTCTTACAATATCTAAAATCCACAGTTTAGAAATAATTTTCAAATGCTGAAAAATCTTAAGCGAAATAAAAATAACAAAAAAAAAAAATCCTATAAGGCTTCAAGTTTTATTGAAGTCGCCTAAAAACTCCCAAGCTCTACCTTGCACATTACGAAGCGATCCAAATGTCCTGTTTTCCAACTAAACTTTAATTTGAAAATTGTAATGATGGGGTGAGCCACATATCTAGTAAGCAATTATACACAATACAGAATAGAATAGAGTCAAACAAAGTATGAGTATTTTGATTTCACAAATTCACTCAATGATATCCAATATGGTTTTCCAAAACATATAATGAACCACTTACTACATAAGTAATCAAATCTTAAAATCATTCAAAAACATATACAAATAATTGATCAGAGCACAGTATCACATATACACATATCACATATTCTCACATACAATCCTGTGAGCAGATACAAACATCTAACCTTGCTAGTGAGGGATCAACACTTATTCTCACATACAACCCTATGAGCGGACTTACACATATATCTGATCAATTCTAAAAACACTTATTTTGAGTCACATATCACAAAAGCAAAGTTTATACAAAATAGAATAATTTATTTGATATTAACAATTATTCCAAATACAGAGGCATATCGAAGATCACAATATCAAATTGTACATAAATCAAAGGATGCTTGACTCTCTTAGGAAATGAATAAGAACTGAGGAGTATATATAAATATTGTATAATTCTTGAGTAAGTCTTAAACCTTTGAAAACCTTTGACATCTAAGAACCAAAAGGATAAAATTTGTGCATATTATGCATAATTACTTACCTCTCTTGCTAAAACATCTGAACCCAGTTGAACACTTTAATCTTTCGTAAGCTCTAAACAAAAGAATGCTTTAATCAGTAAGCATGGAATCTAATCCTTACAAACCTTTTGTTTCCTACTGTCCTACGAAAATCAGGTATGAAAACTACTTTTGTATATACCATTGAATAAAGCAATTTAATATTCCTTATCAAAGTCCCACTGCAACAATATTTCCCAAAACTAATCTGTACTACTAGAGTTCAAACAAATTTCTATAACCACAATTGATATTCTAGGCCACCCTGAAATACTCTATAATATCCAAATATATATTTATAGTATCCATAGAAAATCTCTACCCGTAGGACTTAGCAACTTATAGCATGTATTGACTAAAATTTTTGAAACTTGAAACAATATTATAGATTACAATAAGAGTTAAGAATTCAACACTACTCCAAGGTTGTGTTAACTCCAGGAACTTTTGAGACTAAATCCTTTTATATATTTCTTTATAAAAAAATCTCTATTCGTTGCACTATTATGAGCATTCAGGGATTTCGTGAAAAAAATCACTTAATAACATAAAAACAAGAATTTTTGAATCTATATATTGGCCCTATCCAAACGACATTACTAAAATTGTAAGACACAAAACTTCTAAAGGCTTATCACATATTCATGCATTCATATGGAATAATCATGCAAACCTTCTTAATTTTTATCTCTAATAGTAAGAAATTATACCTTGAACAAATTGTTTGCCTCTTCAATTGTATGTGTTTTAAACTCCAAGGGAAAAATACACCTCCTAGCCTCCTTAGTGATGAAACCCTAATTTATCTCTTCCTCTACTCTATATTTAATGCATCAAAGATGTGAGCTTAGTGGGGTAATGGGCTACAATTACTAACAAAAGTATTTATGGCCCATCAATTATGTATATATATATATATATATATATAAATATAATAACTTCAAATAAAAATATTTGGGGCATTACAGCAGCACTTACTATTACCTCGAGATTTGACCTTTAGAATTAAGCTAATTATGATTTATGAAAATAAAAAGATTCATGTATCAAGGAAAAAGTTACTTCTGACTAAAATTGTGTAATAAATTCTATACAAAATTTTTTACAAAATTATCTACTTTAGAAGTACAATCAAAACCATTGGCTGTTGTTACAAAATAAGGCATTAAGAGTCTGTATGGATACCGTTATTTTGTTGAAACTGAAAACTTATTACTGAAAATATTGTAGATAAAGGTAAAAGTTAGTTGAAATAGTAAGATCAGACCCATGAATAGTACTAAAAAGTGCAATGAGACCCATGAATAGTAGTAAAAATAAGTTGAATAGTGAAATAATTTTTATTTTTCATTGGTATCCAAACGGAGGCTAACTAGAATAGTTTGAAATTTTTAGTTCATACCCAAAATCAAAGAGAATCTTGATTTGGTTGGTCGTGATCTACTCTAAATACAATAATGTCTCCTCTTTAGAGGACTCTATGATTCTAGCATCTAAAATTTGAGAAATTATTAGGTCTACTAGGAGGNAAAAGCTCAATTTGCTAAAAGAAACGTTTTAAATACCATTTGGAAAAAAAAAAAAAAAAAAAAAAAAAAAAAGAATATGACTTTGAAAACCACTTGGTTTTTAAACAATTAAAGAACAAGAATCTTTTTAGAAAACTTAAATTGAAACACAATTCTTTTCGGAAAATATTTTAGTTTAGAAATCATCTTTTAAATGAGATTTGAACATTCAAATGTTATTTAAAATTTGAAGTTTCTCTTTTAAACACTATTTAAAAGTCGAAGTTTCTCTTTCAATGATGAAAAAATGCTTTCGATAAACTTTAGAAAATGTAAATTTAAAAACATGACTTTTGAAAACCTTTGACATCTAAGAACCAAAAGGATAAAATTTGTGCATATTATGCATAATTACTTACCTCTCTTGCTAAAACATCTGAACCCAGTTGAACACTTTAATCTTTCGTAAGCTCTAAACAAAAGAATGCTTTAATCAGTAAGCATGGAATCTAATCCTTACAAACCTTTTGTTTCCTACTGTCCTACGAAAATCAGGTATGAAAACTACTTTTGTATATACCATTGAATAAAGCAATTTAATATTCCTTATCAAAGTCCCACTGCAACAATATTTCCCAAAACTAATCTGTACTACTAGAGTTCAAACAAATTTCTATAACCACAATTGATATTCTAGGCCACCCTGAAATACTCTATAATATCCAAATATATATTTATAGTATCCATAGAAAATCTCTACCCGTAGGACTTAGCAACTTATAGCATGTATTGACTAAAATTTTTGAAACTTGAAACAATATTATAGATTACAATAAGAGTTAAGAATTCAACACTACTCCAAGGTTGTGTTAACTCCAGGAACTTTTGAGACTAAATCCTTTTATATATTTCTTTATAAAAAAATCTCTATTCGTTGCACTATTATGAGCATTCAGGGATTTCGTGAAAAAAATCACTTAATAACATAAAAACAAGAATTTTTGAATCTATATATTGGCCCTATCCAAACGACATTACTAAAATTGTAAGACACAAAACTTCTAAAGGCTTATCACATATTCATGCATTCATATGGAATAATCATGCAAACCTTCTTAATTTTTATCTCTAATAGTAAGAAATTATACCTTGAACAAATTGTTTGCCTCTTCAATTGTATGTGTTTTAAACTCCAAGGGAAAAATGAGAAATTATTAGGTCTACTAGGAGGACTACTGACATGGTCCTCCTTGACCTTCCAACCAATAAAATGATTTTATTTATGCAAATGTGATATTACTTGGTAATTTTTATTTTGTATTCCTTGTGTTGATTAGGAAGTTCACTCACACATTCGCATAAATGACATTATCTCATTCGTTGGGAGGACCACATCAGCAGTCCTCCTGAAAGACCTAATAATTTCTCCTAAAATCTCTCCTAAAGAAAACCCAAACTTAACTTCCCTTATTTATGTTTCACTTCACTGCTAAAGAAAAAAAAAAATCCATTATTTTTCTTTGCTTAGTCACACACACTGCACTCACAAACTCTTCTTCATTTGTGAGCTCTACAAAAACATGCAGAGAAAATCCAAGCTTTATTGTCTCTTTTTCTTGTGCTACCTCCCAAGCGAAAAATCAATTTCACCAAATTGTAAACTACACTTTTAAAGTTTGGAGGTGCTTGGATTTTACACCATGAAGTTTTAAAATTTGGATTTTACCCCATGAAGTTTTATTCTGTTTTCATCAGTAGCCTTTTCATTCATATATTTGGTTAAGTGTCACGTAAACTTATCACGCGTATTTAGTTTGTCCAATAAAATGATGTCACATCATTTTTGTAGCCCAAAAATTTTTAGATAATTAAAAATGACAAGGCAAAATTAAAATTATGTGACATCTTTTTTTATTGGATGAACTAAATATGCGAGGCAAGCTTATGTGGCACTTAATGGAAAATATAGATGGAAGAACTACTAATGGAAATAGAATAGAACTTCAAGACATAAAATTCAAAATTTGAAACTTCACAATGTAAAATACAAATACTCCAAACTTTAGCATTGTAATTTACAATTTAACCAATCATGTTTTATCTCTCTTAGTTTCATGCCTAATCATACCATAGGAATGACTCTTGCGCGAAAGCCATCAAATCCTATTTATAGGACTTCAATCCTTATTTCTTAGCGAATGAGTACATTACTTCTTTGACATAAAATACCAATTATTTATTTAATAAGAAAAAAAAAAAAAAAAGGCTTTCCTTCCACACCAACAAGAAAATCCAATTAACTTTTTAAGTTAAAATAAGAATTTGAGACAATTTTCCAATATAAGATTCCCCAATTTGAGATTTCAATGTAAAACATAAATCATTAATTAAAAGACATTAATTAAAATTGAAGCAAAAAGTTTTATAACTTATCCGAGATTTCGTTGTTCTCTTTTATTTATTTATTTATTTTCAACTTTTTTTCCCCCTTAAGTGACTGTCTTTTAGGACGAAACTTTCTTTTCTTTTCTTTTCTTTTCTTTTTTTTTTTTTTTTTTAAAAAAAAAAAAAAAAAAAAACCGAAAACACTAAAATCATGTTTGGTAACCTACTCCAATCTAGAACTAGAACATCAAAAGCGACTGAGCACCCTTTGTCAAATGTGAAATGTAGAATGTCAACTCGCAAGTACGAATAAATAAACAATAATTAGATTGTTGAAAGGAACTCTTGTATATACAATTTTTTTTCATAGACAAAGAGGTCAAAATCAGATTAGGCCTAAATTTTAATCCAAAATGTTTTCTTCTGAGGCACTGATTTTAACACGAAATTTTTTTTGTCCACTTGGTTTATTTTTAAGTGGGGGGTCATGCTGAAACTTGCAAGTAAGCATGTGACTTATTTTAATGGTCTGAGCCTACTTGATTTGACTAGATGAATTGATCTACCAGTTTGTGTGTGCACGTCTCTCTAAATTTTAGAGTGAAACATTGTACAAAGTATATTTGTAATGAGATACATTTAGAAATAAGTATAAATAAAATTTCTGAAATTTATATATAATATATATGATGTTTGTATATTTAAAAATATAAAATAGCTACTTATAATATAAATATAAATTTATTAAAAATAAATGCAAAAAATTATTCATATTGTCATTCATGAAATTCTCAATTTTAATTTGTTTCACTACCCAATTTTAATTTGTTTCACTACCCTGCTCCCCTCCACTTCTTCTTAAACCAAATGGACCATATGTCTCATTATTTACGCTTTATTATATGGGGATTTGTCCTAAAACCTCTTATAAAATGATGACTAAAGATTGTGGTTACCAATTTAGTCAATTGTAAAGTCTTTATTCATCAAATAAAAGATATGAGATTCAATCCCCACCAATTAGGTTGTCTAGCCAAAATGAGGAAGGAAGAAAAAGGCTACGTCATAATTGATTTCAATTAGGTTGTCTACAACGCTCTGAAAACATTACCCTCACGGTCCGGTAACTGGGACTTCTAAGCATTGGAAAGAGATCTTGGCTCATTCAGTTCCTGGTTTCAACGTGAAAGATGTGATATGCTTAAAGACACCTTCATTCAGTGCATCATTGCTTTGATTAATCTCAAGGATTCTTGTATAAAAAGTTTGTTCATCTTTATCCAACTCAGAATAGTCAATACCTACCTATTGACTGGTTTGCTGTAAAGAATGCACCGAGAATCAAATGTTACATGTGATTGTTTTGTTTCCTTACATTACTGAAGATGCACTATTTAGTTGGAAAATCAAGCCAACTCTACTGAGAAAATAATAAGACCCAGCTATTATGAAAAAGTTAGCTCTGATCAAACTTTTCAATCAAATTTTTATACAAGTCCATAGTTTAAATTTCTATGCAGTGGTTCAAACTACAGGACAAGGAATATGGAAACTACATTTATGGAAAAATCATTAAGAATTATTCCAGATGTCAGTACAGAAAGGTAGAAGCACAGCCTGTGGCACTTCAATCAAGTATTGAATGGAAGACAACTATCCTAATGCAGCCACACATCTCAAGCAAGACAGAAAATCATATCAAAATAAAAAAATTTGATCCCAATTTCATGCAGTTGGCAACTTTGTTTCCAAGATAAAGTTTCAAAGACAATCCATAAACACATACCTCAACGGGATTTAAATGTAAACCCAAGTCATTAATCCATCAAGTTACCACTACCACACATAAAGGTATGTCAGAAGTCTAGGACATGAGATTAACACAGAAAGCCATATAACTTTTCATGCATGAAGCTGTCTATGTTGTAAAATCTATTCAAAATTTTAAAAGAAAAATGAGAAGCTTGTACATGCTTCCTAGTGATCGAACACATATATCCAACCCCTCTTAATTTTTTCTTTTCGGGTCAGTGCTGATGATCCTCAATCTTCTTCAAACCCTTCATGTCTGTTGTCTCCACCCTGCATTACAAAAGAAATATTACCAAATTCATTTGATATATATATCACAGACACTTTGTAACATGAAAAGGAAAAATGTATCATTAACACCTGACCATGTAATAACCAATAGTAAAATGGTGTCAATAAATTCTAAATCACATAATAGGTTAGATTCTAAGAAAACTGAGTACTAAAATGTTTGCTCTGTTTCAAATGCTGAGTTAAAAGTAAGAATATGTGACAAAGAAATGTGACATTTGACAAGAAATAAAAGGGAAACAAAATTGTTACATATGTGTTACTGTTTATTCTGTAGAAAATGACACGGATACCTCCCAACTATGTTGCATAGAGAACTAAACTAAAATAAACTGTAGGGAATAATGGGTGAAACCCAGCTCAGAGATATCAAAAGATTAACCAGCGATAGAAAGTCGGGGAGAATGCATTCTAATCCATCAAAACATTTTATGATAGTTTATAACAGTTGCTCTATGAATCTGTCAGATGCTTGGCTTGGTCTGATCAGATCATCGGTCTTAGACAATATAAATTGCAAATTTAACTTTTGACCATATTGCCATTATTTGTTGGTCAAATGCAATAGCACATACGTGAAGGAAACAACCCTGCCCCCCTTTTCTTTAATGGATAATTCTGTAATATGCCCTTCAATATTAATTGAAACAAACACACCCAAAAGCATACTAATAGAGGCATAAACACTCCACGTAACTTAAGTATAACTAGCTCTCCTTTTTATTTTTCTTTTAATTGGGTGGTGGACCAAAAACTGACTAGATAATTAAATTATAAATTTACAACAATTTATTTTAGTATTGAACATTACTGTCTTTATTATCAAATGGAATCTGAACATTATTATTCCTTTAGAGAAGAGCAAGTGGTTTTATAGTAACCGAAGAAAATGGATCTGAAGGGGAAAATAAAGAAACAAAAGGAAAAGGGAAAAATAACATAGCTGGTTAAAAACTTACGTTGATCCAAAAAGGGCAATCTTTTGAACTTTTGTGATGTCAGAACCAGATTGATTGTCCTCAATAAAAATTGTCAAGCTGATCCAAAATATTAAGATAGATCAATTGTTAACTTTTACTACAAAAGCAAAATTATTAAAAATAAATTTAAAAAAGGAGCAAATCAAAACCAAGAGATAACATACCTACGAACATTTTGAAATTTGACATACTTTAGAAGCACTGGCTTCCCCTGCAAAAGTATACCAGTAAAGTATAAATGGAACACCCAACTTTATATCAAGCATTCTAATATTATGTTGTCAAAGTATCTTGAACGCATATGTTTATGAACAGGAAAAACCCTTGCCATAAAAGCCTAGACACCAAAACCAACCTTGATACTGTCTGGGGACAGAACAACTGTGTCACTTGGAGGGTAGTCATTGACATTGCTGCCATTATCATCATGAAGTACAATCATGAGTTATTTACATTGTTGGTCACTAAATATAATAGTAACTATCCTCAAACCATACCTGAAGCCCATGTGCTCCTTATTTGAATAAAGTTTCACTGTTTTAGGACCTGGAAAATATTGGTAATGTTAGAAAACTAAATATAACAAAAGCCAACAAGTGGGATAATGTAGAGTTCAAAGTCTATGCAGGATACATATATCTGAAGATAATGAATTCACTCAAAATTGACAAAGAAAATGCTGAGATAAATAGGATAAAGAAGGACAGCATGCTGTTGGGAAAACTATGCAAGGGAATAAAAAGTGGCAGCATGACAATAACCATATCAATGGAACCTCGTCAGATAAACTTTCAGCTCAGAAATAACATATTTTGATTTAAATAAGTAGTCATAGAATAACATCCTTGGCAAAGGTGCAGAAAAATCATTTTTGGGGGAAAAAAAGTAATGTGATCTTAAGGCTGAACATATTCAATATTCTGATATTCATCCCCCCAAGCAGTATTCTGTATTCAAGCCAGATTATAGAGTGCCCCATTGCCAATTAATATCTAAAGGCCAAGATGTAAACCTTCTAACATCTAAATTTCCTAAAAGAAACCGATCCTACTACTCCTTTTGATTTTTTTTTTTTTTTTAAAGCAAAAGTAAAAAACAGTGTGATCAAACATTTGAGCCCACTGAAACAATCTTCTTTTAATCAATGATTCAGGGAAGCTTTATGTACATAGGGTGTCTACCTGAAGAACCCCTAAAAGAAGCTTAATCAATAAACTCTAAACCAGAACATGCGTTATTGTGATCAAACATTTGAGCACACCGATTTACTGAAGCAATCTTCTTTCAATCAATGATTTCAACCTAACATCATTAAATGCTCTTCTGATTCCTTCTCTCCAAATTACCCATTAATCAAAGGGGATCGTATTTCAAATTGAGCTCCTATGCTGATCAAACAAATTCCTCCACCCACCTAGTTCTTTCAGAACCCTTTTAGGCATTACCCAACGTGCCCCAGTCATAGAGAAATCAAAGGACTGGAGCTCATAGGCCACCAAACAATGGAGTAATAGATAATTCTGTCTCTCCATCCCCTAGGATTATTCATAATTTTTATAGTCATATTGCAATAGTGCCAATGGTCTTTGGCTTACATATGTATTAGTTAGATTACATTTAAAAGGAATGGCCAAACTACCTTAGTTTAATTTGGAAGTGGGTAATGACAGAAAAGCAATGGTTATTATATTCATATACTTTCTTTTAATTCTTCATGTTGTAATTTTCTCCTTCATCTTGATGTGGTGTCTGTGGAGGGAGAGGAACAACTAGAATTTCGAAGATACGGAGAGAACTATGCCTGATCTCAAATTATTTTTTCTTAGAACTTTGCTAATTTGGATGTCAGTTTTTCATTGTCAGTCTTTATGTTCTATTATTGATTTGATAGATTTATGTAATTTGCATGAATGATTGTATGGTCCCCAGTTGTATACTTTTTGCATACTTGGGCGGCTATTATCTAAAAAATTTCTATTACTTATCCAAAAAAAAAAACTTCTCTGGGCCCTTCTTTTAGTATTATGTATTATTACTTTTGTAACTTGTACATCTACAAGCTCTGATGCATCTAATCAGATTAACCCTATTACTTTTTATGAAGTAATTTGCTCTCCCTTATAAACTAGAAACTTTTATATCAATAATGAGATGTGAAAGCCACCCCACATAGCCCAGCTATCCAATTTTCTTCTAGATTTGGTGACATAGTTTGTGTTCTCAAAATTTTCCTGGGAACAAATCTTTGATTTTTAATAAAATAATAAATATAAAGAAGCCAGTCAGCTTTCAACCTTTGTATGCATGTTCTGTTTTAGATTTTATTGATTAAGCTTCTTTTAGGAGTTCTTTACGAAGACATCCTATGTACATAAAGCTCCCCCTTTATTAGTAAGAGTGCATGTATAATAAATGTACATATGTACATATTCAAAACAATTAAATTGATGAGTACCTTCCTCTTCAGATCCTTTAATCAGAATAGAATGCAGTTTAATAACTTGGGTGAAAGGTATATAAATCAAAAGCTGCTCATCGGCATCACTCTCCAGATTCAATCCATCATCTTCTCTGTAACCCTAATCCATAAAGAAACATACCAACTATTACTGTATTACCTTCCAACCACGGTGTTCAGCTACCAAGAAGAAATTCAAAAGGGAAAATAAACAAATAAGATTTCACAGACATAAGTTTATAGTCACCAAGCGTAATGTAACTATGTCGCTCTCAAAAAACCCTTTTGCACTTAAAAGGCCAGATGATAAAATGAACTTAATCTAATTCTTTCCCATCAAATTTATAAGCATCCATGCCAAAAGTAATAACAACTATCAGCATTCAGCAGTATTAATTTACAAATCAACGCCTCCCGAATTGTTTACCTTTTAAACTCATAATCTTCCACACAAAGAGAAAAACATTTTACTCAATTTCAATGATGTTAAGTAAATCAAGAATACCAATGTTTAAAAGAGAAGAAAAGAGTCTTAAACTCTGATTAATTACCTGTTTAAGTGCATTGGGAACAGAGTGGCTAGTGCTTTGGTTGAGGCATTCAACCCCAGACCAGTCTATGAAGTCCACTAAATCAACCTGTCATTACCAAAAATTGCAATATCAGAATTAGCACTTTGAACCTAACCCAGATTGGTTACCTAAAAACTACAAAAATTTGAACTGGGTTTCCATTCTCAAATACCCAGCTCTTAGATTCCAAGTTTTTCAATTCAGTTTCCCAGTATTTCCAAGCAACCAAACAATTAAAAGGAAAACTAGGTTCAAATAATCAGTTCCATTGTGCCCTTCAGTTTGTTGACAAAAACTATGGTTAAGGAAAAGAAAATTGCAAATCTTAATTCTTAAAGCTGGGTTTATAAACTAAAAAGACCCCCTTTCTGAATCTTCAAGCTAAAAAAAGAAAGTGGGAAATTGGAAACTGAGCTTTCAAAACATCCAAAACACGTTTCTCAGATACCAAACTTTTCCCAGAAACCAATCAAAAAATAAGAAAAATTGGAACTAAGATGTTAACTCTTCCATTGTACTCTCTAATTTGGTCGCCAAAAGAAATTGGTAGGAGAAAAAAAAAAAAAAAAAAAAAAAAAATGAAAGTGGGTTTTTAACCACAAAGAAGAAAGATTATTTCTTTATTAAAAAAACCCAGTTCACAGATTTTAAAACTGGGTTTTTCCATTGATTTTCTCAGGGTTTCTAAGCAAACAAACAAAGGAAAAAAAAAATTAAAAAGAAAAAAAATTTGAGAACCCAGAAAACGTACTTGGTTTCTGTGAATTGCACTGGCTGATTCCCCAGACATGGCTTCTCTGATTGTATGAGAGAGAAAGAGGAGAGAGAGAGTCTGAAAAGAATGAGAAGGACAAAAGATTATATGTATAAACGAATACAAGAGGCAAAACGAATATATGAATACCTTTTATAAGAAAAGAAAAAGAAAACATGAAAACCTCTGAACGACATCGTTTGTTAAATTTTGGTATTTTTGTTGAGTTGGGTAATTGGGTTGTGGTTGTGTCTGGTTGGGTTGGACTCTGTGTTTTTTGGTATTTTGCAACCCAAACCAAGTCTCAGAGTAGCTTTGAAAAACAAGCCCAATTCGAGTTGAATTGCATCATCCAATTTTGTTTTAATTTCAATTTGATCATGCAACTTTTAATTAATCCCTTCAATATTATAAATTTTATTTTTATTTAATGTAGTCTTTTCATCTAAAACTATGTCAAAATTCAAGAATACTAAAACTAAGTTATTTTAAAACTCTTAATAATAATCATTTTATTAGAAGTGAATTGAAAGACTACGTTGAAAATAAGCAGAAGTTATAGAATTGAAATGAATAAATTAGAAGCGACAAAACCGAATTGAATTTTGAACAAATTTAGAGAATGCAATTTATACTTTACCCCTAAAACATAAAAATAAATAAATTAATCAACCTAAACACACTCAAAAAAGCCTTCACTAAATGGTCCTACAACTCAAAGTTCAAAGAAGCCCCAACAACCACATGAGCTTACATTAAATGCACATTTGGGATGCACTTATAATATTATTGCAATTTTTCTTACTATTTTGCAGGTTCCACGTAAATCATATACTTATTTTTTTTATTTTTTTTATTTGTAGGTCTCACATAACATGAGTTACTTATTTTATTTAATTTTTTACATTTTATAAATAAACACTAAATTCTCAAAGCTGTTGTGGGTCACAGACTCTCATAGTATAAGGATTAAGGTGTTTAAAATTGAACGACAGGTAACAGCAAATACTCAAATGGAGAAGCATAAATGGGGTTAGCATAACTACATTTAGGTAGCACAAAAGGAGCGGCATTAGAAAACAATTAAGAAGGAGAGAAGTAAATAAATAAATATAAACTGTGAAAGCCTTTATTTATATTATTATTATTATTATTATTATTATTAAAAAAAAAGTAAGAAAAGAAAGAAATCCCTAGATCCAATCTGCACCAAATGATCCTCATCACCAAGACCACCTATGACTTTACCTACCCAACAAAAAGTCTCTTTCATAGTATCTCTTCCAAAAAAATACCCACCAAACCCCCCAATACAAAAAAAAAAAAAAAAAAAACCCACATCCCAAAGCCAACTAACCAATCAACTGACCAAAATGAGAGATACACAGAATTCATAGATAGAAGAGAACCAAAACACAAACACTCACAAAATCTTTCTCTCAGAGTCTCTCACTCTCCACCCAAATACAAAAAACCAACAAAAATGGCCTCTTCCTTACCTCTCTCCCTCTCCTCTCTCCACCACCACCACACCTCCACCACCCCACTTATCCTACGCACCTCTAAGCCCCTTAACCTGCGCACCGCCACCCGCACCTACAGACCCAACTCCATAAAAGCCTTTTCTGCACCAGTTCTCACCCAAGATGACCTCAAGAAGCTGGCTGCAGACAAGGCTGTGGAGTACGTGAAGCCCGGCATGGTCCTCGGCCTCGGCACCGGCTCCACCGCCGCCTTTGTCGTCGCCAAGCTCGGCCATCTCCTCAAGACTGGTGAGCTCTCTGACATTGTTGGTGTCCCCACCTCCAAACGCACCGAGGAGCAAGCTCGCCAACTGGGTATTTTTCAACTTTTGATACTTTTTACTGAGAGAATTACTTGGTGTCAGTACTTAGTTTGATATGAACGTGTTTGAATTGAGACACTGTAGCAAACAGCATTGATGGTAATTTGATGACAAAGTGTGGCAATTGGGTGGTTTTAGAAATTTGATGTTGAGAATTCTTGGTGCTGAGTAGTTGATTTAAAATTTGATAGCTTTAGCCAACTGGGTGTATTGTTTTAATAATGAGAATTCTTGGTGCTGAGTGCTTGATATAACAACATGTTGGGACACCATGGCATTGTAGAAATTTGATAAGATTGGTCAACTGGGTATTTTGTTAGGAATTTAAATATTGAGAATTCTTGGTGTTGAGTACTTGATATAACATTTTGAGACGCACCACAGCATTGTTCAAATTTGATAGCAATTGCTTACTGGCCATTGTTAGAAATTTAGTTCTGAGGATTCTTGGTGGGTTGTTGTTGGCATAACATGTCAAGGCACCACAGAAGGCATTGTAGAAATTTGATAGCATTTTGCTTACTGGTTTTGTTAGAAATTTACTATGGAGGATTCTTTGTGTTGAGTACTTGATATATAACACGTTGAGATACCACAACATTTGATAACATTCACTAATGGAGAATTTCTGGTGCCGAGTACTTGATATAATATGGAGAGAAACTACAACATGGTTGGAAATTTAATGTTATTAGTTTTAGAACAACAATTTTATGTCAATCAATTGTTCTTATGACTATTATCCGGTGTGGGACTTAATTATCTGAATTACTCAACAGGTATCCCTCTCTCAATTCTTGACGACCACCCTAGCCTTGATCTCGCCATAGACGGGGCCGACGAGGTTGACCCGGATTTGAACCTCGTGAAAGGCCGCGGAGGAGCACTTTTGCGAGAGAAAATGGTGGAAGCTGCCTCGGCCAAGTTTGTAGTGGTTGCAGATGATACGAAGCTAGTGACAGGACTAGGAGGAAGTGGGTTGGCAATGCCAGTTGAGGTATTGGCGGCTGGAAAGGAGATTTCGACATTGGAAGGGGTTGTGGAACATGGGTTGTTTTTGAATATGGCGACTGCAGTGATTATTGCAGGAAAGAATGGGGTGGAGGTGAAGAATAAGTGAGATTTTGTGTTTTTGACTGTTTGAGGTTTTATGTGACTGTTGTTGTTCAATATATATATACTTCAATGATTTTGGGCTTCTTGTTGCCACTCTTAGATGGGTAATCCGGGAACTAGTTTGCATTACTTGGGCATTTTGAATTGTATCACTAGAATTGGAATAATGTTTAATGAGGGGAATGGGATAAAGTGAATTATTTTTAATGGAAAATTTCATGCTAATGTGATTTTGGGCATGCATTTATGGTTTAAACTTTGGAATCTATTCTCTTTTAATATGTTATTTGAATTTTATGAGTGAAATAATTATTCGCGATTTCAATGAGTTATATTATAGGATTTTCTTGATTTCTTTTGAAATTAGCCAAAAAAGATGAAGGTATTATTCCATCCTCAAAATGCTTTACATCTTTATGGATTTTTGCTTGCATATTGTTCCTTACTATACATGTGAACCTGGGCATGAATGAAGCAAAAATGTTGATTTGTTTTTTTTTTTTTTTTTTTTTTTTTTTGGGNTTTTGTTTTTTTGGTGGGGGGGGGGGGGGGGGGGGTGTGGGGGTGTTTAAGAGAAAATTGGACTGTTAGCATGTTAGATACAAAGAACACTGATCTGATATGTTCTTGAACAGTAACATGGTGATTGCAGGTTCTTCAGTGGCCACTGGTTGGTACCTAACATTTTTATTGCAACTTCATTATTTAACAATCTTGTAAAAATGACACAGGAAACCCTTACATTCCTTCAGGATTCAGCTGTCAGAAACTCTGGTTTTCATTAGTGTCTCTGTAAATTGCAACTTTGGTAAGGGCATCAGATATTCTTTCAACTTTTGACTAATTGTTTACATTTTGCACTCAGGAATACTAGGTATTATGGGCACAGTCAATGGCAACTAGTGAAGAAGCAAGTGTAGTTATGTTTTTTTGATAAGTGAAGAAAGTGTAGTATGTGCAATGGAGATTATAATAAATGGGATTTAAGATAGTTTGGGCCATTTTCTGTAAAATGCTTCTGCAAAATCTCTCTCTCCCTCTCGTGTATGTGAATCAAGAGTAATATTAATACAGATATAAACTTGCACCCCCACCTCTTATCTTTCACTAGCCTGTTTTACTTACTCTAGGAGCTTTTCTCATAATATCCTTTCAAATTTCCTTACATGTTACATGGCTGTTTTAAGATCACTGATATTGAAGATGAAGCTCGGCTTATATTTAATCTTGAATGACTATAGTGGATTTTCTGTTATTTTTGTTAATATGTCAATGTAATCAAATTTGCTGCATGACTGTGTTTCATTGCTTCAGGTCATAAACTAAACATGAATGTGGCATTTCTTTTCATTTCATCTTAATGTCACATATCTTTATCCTTCTGGTTCATTGCATTTACTATATTTTTTTAGTCAGTTTGCTTGTTTAGAGTTGAATCATTTTCAGATGCCGAGCTAACATTATAGCATTTGCGGATTTTAGATTTTTCTCTGAGTTTGGACCTTTAGTTCTGATTCTAATGAACTGAAAGTCATCTCTATGGTTTCAACATACTATCCTCTAACAAAGAGGCTTGTATTTCTGATGTGAAAAGCCCTAAAGAAAGAAATAATGACAGAATGTGGAGTTTAAGATTTCAGAGGGCATTCAATGATTGGGAGTTAGCGGCTTCCTACTCCCTCCTCCACTTCATTCAAACCCGAATCCCTAGGGGTGGAGGTTGTGATAGGCTTTGTTGGGATCTTAATGGCAGTAGGAAGTTTGATACTCGATCTTTCTATCATAAGATTCGTAATGCAGATCCCTCCACCTTCCCTTGGAAGGGTATTTGGAAAGTTAAGGTTCCTAATAGGGTGGCTTTTTTTATGTGGACCGCAGCTCATGGTCAGATTCTAACTTTGGATAATCTTATGCTTCATGGTCGTCCTTTGGTGAATCGTTGTTATTTGTGCTGTTGTAATGCGGAATCTGTGGATCACCTGTTACTTTTTTGTCCGATAGCTCATTCTTTGTGGATGCATATGCTTCAGTTGTTTGGGATCGATTGGGTCATGCCAGGTTCAGTTGAGGACTTATTATTCTGTTGGTTTCATTGGCTTGGGAAGCATAGTTCTGATATCTGGGATTTGATCCCAGGCTGTTTAATGTGGACTATTTGGTCTGAGCGGAATTGGCGGGCTTTTGAGGATGAGGGGAAAACTGTGGTTCAGTTATTAGAGTTGTGCCAAAGGACCCTCTTTGATTGGTCTCGATGTTGGGGTTTCTCAGATTGTTCTACCCTTACGGATTTTATTTCCTCTATTAGAATAGATTAGGGGCTGTTTTTTTGTCTTGTTGTTTCTTTTTTTTCCTTTGTTCACTACCATGAACTCTTTGTGTTTCTCTTGCTTTTCTTTTATTAATAATATTCTATTCTTACTTATCAAAAAAAAAGTTTTGAGCAAAAAGGTGGGATTGAAAGTGTGTTTGTAATTTTGAGGCACTGTTTATGTTATTAGACATTGTTATGAAATTACTTTTTATACTTTGCTTTTTCTTTTTTTTGGGTATTTGGGTTTGATAAGAATTTATTTGGCAAAGAAAGCTGGGACTGATTAGAGGGTTTAATATTATTGATATCAAAGTTCATTTGGATTCAGGAATTTTGGGATCTTTTTAGGACTTTGCATTGTTTCAGTCTTTTTCTTTATTTGATTTTTTTTCTTTGAGTTGTTATGAGGTTGGTTCTTATTGTTTGATTTAAGAATGCTGCCCAATTAATTAGATTTTTATTGTTATATATATTTTTTAAAGATTTAGTAAATCCTTCCAATGTTCACTCTTTACACTTGGTACACAAATGCAAAGCTTTGCAATTTAACTGTTTGATTAAATGCTTAAAAGAAACATTAGCTAGCCCATCAAGCCTTTGTGTTACCCTAATTTTTTTTTTTTGTACTGATATCGATGTGTATGTTCTTTTTTATTTTTTATTTTTTATCAAGGATCTGACTTTGACATTTAAGAAAAAGGTAATCAAGTTATATGTGTCTGTTATTGCAACCATTTTGACATTAGAACTCTAATACAATCAGATCCCTATACACAAACATATTAATTTTACAATTTAAATAAACAATAATTAGAATCCAATAATACTTATTGCCTTTCTTTTTAAAGTTTAACTATTTCTGTTGTATGGCATCAAATGTAACTGTCATGCTCTTTGACACTCTAATCCTCTGCTTGGTAGCCTCTTTCTGACTTTAGGCCTGCTTCTTTCTTGGTCTTTTCTTACTTCTCTTGTATGGGATAAAATTTAACTGTCACAGGATAAGATGAGCAAATGTTTCTTAGGTTCTATGTGCTGGTAAGGATCTAGCAACAGAACAAACTGCAAACCAAATGATTAATCTGCTAAGGCAGCTTCAGTTTGTGTATAATGATGTTCAATATATATATATATATATCCTAAGTGGAGTTTAGATTTTTATCACTGAGACAATCAGCAGTAGTTTGCTCCTGCATTTAAGTGTTTCTTTAGTGTTCATTGTTCTAAGTATTTATCCCAAGCTTTTTTCATTATCTGAAGTGTTTTGTCAATCTTTTAACCAACTAAAGATGTTTGAAAATGACTTATTGCTGGATTAGGAAAATTCTGTCATGGGGCACATGATGTTATGAAAGTTAGGGTGTGTAAGCGGTAGTAAAATTGAGATTTGCTGGGACTTAACCAATGCTAAATGTGGTTATGGGCCAGATCCCATGGAGGGATTTTATTTAGCTGTTGTATTTAATCAAGAAATAGTTTTACTGCTTTTGTATGCTTGGAAGAATGAATATAAATGTATTTCATTTTTGAGTGTGAGCAAATACTTGTAGTTGTGTTTTGATTTTTTTCGGAAAAAGTGAATTACAGGTCTTGCTTGCTTTTAATGGAGCTATTGCAAGTTTCATAGCAGCAACTAAAAATATCCCTGCAAATGTCAGTTGACAAGCCCCATATAGATTCCCAGGATCCTAGAAGAAACAAGTTCATTCCATTAATAGGTGAATTGACATTTCTTCTATAAGAATGGGTGGAGGTGAGCGCCTGAGTTGTAGGAAAGCTAATAGCTAACAGGCACTATTTATTTGTACCTAATGGTAGTACACTTTAAGAAACCTATGCTTTTTACCTTTGTTAGTGTAAAATAGCCAACAAACTCTATATAAAAAATTTACCGATTAATTTATGTACAACAGCAATAATTTTCAAAACATGATATAAATCATTTTTTGAATACAAATTTCTTTGAAGTTAGACATATTAGCCATATAGGGTATTATCTTTGATGTTTAGGAACGTATTGAACCAAGCTTTGCTTTGTTCAAGTTTGGTTCATTAATTCATCAAGCTTCAACTTAACTTCAAGATTGTTCATGTAGTTAATGAATGAGCCTCAATGAGCATCTTAACAAGTCTAATTCGAGTTGTTCAAGAGATCCTCCATTTTGTCACCGAGTCCTTACTACTTTTGTACTGTGGTGATACTCTTGTGATTGCTTCATCATTATGTTTGGTAAACTGTTACTACTTAAATTGGTTCAAGTAATCATTAATTCTGTTATTAGGTCATGGGGTCAAAATTAGATAATTATTTTCACCATGAGCACCTTAATTTGCTCCAATGTTTGTTGACACTGATATCTGCCACTCATAAATTAGCTTAAAGGGTACGCACCACTTGAATAAGCTTATTTTGAAATTAGCTGAAACTGCCACTCGTATATGTTCATTTGCTATAGTATATTGCAGAGGAGTTTGAATGAGACATGGTTTAACTGAATGGTATGAACCATTTGAATAAGCTTATTTTGAGATTAGTTGAAACAGCCAATCATATATGTTCATTTGTTATGGTATATTACGGAGGAGTTTGAATGAGACTAGGAAGCTGAAGCCTACAGACTTAATATGTTCCTTTTTAATACACACACACACACACATATCAATGATTATGTGCTTTGTGTTTATTTCTCAGTTATGTTGTTGATTCAACGTTGTGGCACTTAATTCTATTTCAGATGTATAGATTGAGTTTGTTGACTTTGTTGCTCAGTGATTTTTTGGTTTGTTACAAACTCTTAGCTATTGGATGCATTTTAAAGCTAATATAAATGGCTTAGTTGTCTAGACTGGATCTGTTGGTTTTGTTGTTTCAAGTATGTGATTCGTAAAGCTGATATGGCTTAGTTCTCTAGATTGAGTTTGTATGCTTTATTGTTCCGAATGTGATGATGTTATGTCTTTGCTGTCAAAATTTTGTATCTTGCTGATTTTCTTAACGAAATTGCTAAAATATCTAAAGAAACAATTAAAATCTCAAATCTTATTTACATCCCAAACAAGCATTTGACTGATATATCTTGGTTAAAATTCTTTTGTTAAATTTATGTTATCCAAAGATCTGTTAGCTCAAGGTTATTGAAATATATATATTTGCATACACAATTCTTTGAATAAATCTATTGACAATTAGATTTTTTTTCTATCCTTTTTTGTGATTGTTGTAACCGAGTTTACACGTGGCCTATGTCTTAGGTTTTGGCTTGAAAGGATGATCAGGATGCTTGGCAACCAATGTTAGAGCTCATTAATTCCAAACACAATGAAGGAATAAGTGAGGATGAAGTTGTTGCAATAGATTTTTGTTGGGAGGAAGTTGTTTGTTGGTTCACGGCTTTAATCTGCATTTTTGAATTGGAATTCCTCCTTCAATTCTTATTTTTCTCTAATGCAATGGTACTTTCCAATGTATTGTAGCTAAATAGTCCTATTGTGTATTTTGCCTCAATTGTTGCGAGTCTTAGCAATTTATGACCTTTAATTCTATTGAGTTGTGTCTGCAACTTGCTCTATTTGTTATAATTTGCAAATAAGCTTGCTGATTTGTAAATGTGTGTATCAATTGTTGAAATTTGGTTAATTTGTATAAACAATTTATTTTTATTATTATTATTGAAAAATATGCTTTTTATGATGACATTAATAAATGGAATATCTACTTTTTTTAATTAATATTGACCAAAAAGTCAATTGTTTGTTTGATTTTTTTTTAAGGAGAAAAATAAATATAAAAAGAGTGAAAAAAAAATGTTGGCTTTGAAAATTTTTCATTTTTTATAAATAATTTTATAATTTTTTTCATAATAATTTTATTTAAAAAAACTATTACTAATTCTCATATAAGAACACCACCATCATTACATTTTTTCTATTAATAATAACATTTATAATCTTGCCAATTTGTGTATGCAAGCTATTCTCATGATTAAGTCTAATGGTCCATTTGGATTGAGGGGGAGGGAGGAAAAGTAGAGTACAGTAAAATATATTTGACCTAAAATTAGTTAATTTTTAGTTAATTCTACTTTATTGCTTTCTATTCTGCTGTCTTTTCTCCTCAATCCAAACAGGCTCTAAGTGCCCAAGCCCAACCCTCTTGTGTTGGTCTAGAAGATTAGGTAGCGGGAGATTATTTATCTATGAGTACTTTGCAGCCACAATCCCACTTTTGGAGAAAAAGAATATATACCACATCAAAAAGAACAAAGCTAACAAAACACTCTCTATCTTCAGTGTCCATCACATGAGTCACCTCTTATAATTTAAAATCAATAACTTAATAAGAACCAGCAAATATATATATATATATATATTAAACAATTAGAAACTAAAGAGATTGAACATTGTATTGAAATTATAATTTTATAAACCAAAAGCAGGAAAAAAAAAATCTTTTTTATTTTTACTGAATGAAATATTGATTACATAATGCATATGATTGTCTACACTTTACACATATTCAGATTTAATCCATGACTAACGGATTAATCATCTTCAAACCAGCACTCTACACATATTCACATTTAACCCATGACTAAATGGATCAATCATCTTCAAGCCAGCATTATTCAATTGATGATTATTATTCAACTCCAAGTTGTGAAGAACACACTGCATCCCTGTCAACAAATGGCCATTATGTCTGAGTCCACCATTGTTCTTTTCTCTGAAGTATACATCCAAGAACTTCCTGAAAGTTTGTAGAGTCAACAAGGTATCCGAACCAGCCTGGTGACTCTTCCCAGCCACGCGTTGCACCCCCAATCTGTTAGCCACCGTCTCTAAACCCCCATAAAGGCCATCCCAGAACTTCATCATATGCTTCAGATCGAAAAGCCTTTTCCCAAAAAAGCACTGCACCAGGTTCATAAACCCCATCAGATCATACGGCAAAAGTTGTCGGATCAAGATTTTCATCAAGTGGGCAATGTCATATGCACCATGAAAGGTAACCCAAGCGAAAGCGGAGTGATTGCCCAACAACCCAGATTTCAACATCAACGCTGCAAAGTCAGCAGAGTCAATACCTCCTTCAAGTTATTGTCAAAATTGATTTCCCTGGCTTTTGAGTAACTCGATTGATTCCGTGTTCTGAATGTCATTATAGACATCAAAATCTCTAGAGTTAAACTCGCAAGCGTATTGATACTTGGTACCGAAATTGGGCAATGATCCTTTGTCGTCAGAGTGCCAAACCCAACTGAATAATTTTGGTAGCATTGACATCATCTTTGATGATATTGTAGTTCAAGAAGGAAGGTAGTTTTCCAAGCTCTCGCTTGTCTATGTTCATTGGGCTGAAAACAACACCTGGGAATTCAGTGTCGAAAGCCACCATTCTTTGAGTCATCCCTGCAATTCTGATGAGATCAAACTCCTTCAAAAGATTGTGTTTCCACACCTGTCTTACCACAATCAGAGGAAGAGAGACAACATCCATATTGTATTTTGATATCAAAGTTTCTCACTACTCAGAGCAAGAAAGAACTGAAATTGAGCAAACAATTTATTTGCGCTTATTTATAAGCAAAATTGAAGAATGGCGGTGTTTTGAAGTACTTGTTTTATGAATAGGAATAGGAGTAGGAAATTTGAATAAGGCGGTGGTTCAAATTGGGGCTGTGACCGTTGGGCTGGTGTTTGGCTTTGCTAGAGATAATTTATATTCCCAAATGTGTCATCTTGATCTTCCAAAACAATCTCACAAGTCACACCCCATCCTCTAATATCAAAATCCAAAACAGCAAACGCTATGAGCAAAGTTTCATTTCTTTCTCCCTAATTCCCTCTAATTCTAACTTGCACGTCTATTTATAATAGGCCCAAATCGGTTTGGTTCCGTCGGATTTAAGGACTAAAGTATGGATTTCCTTTTTCTGTTCGGAAAAGGAATTAATAATTTTATTTTTTACAAAGGGATTACTTCTTTATTTTCAAATGTTAAAAAAAAAAAAAAAAGTGAATGGACCAAATTATTTATAATACCCAAAAATTTTATTTTTTATTTTTAAAAAGGAGAAAAGAAAAGGGGAACTGATTTCTTTTTTTTCTTTTTCTTTTTTTGGGGGTTTGGTTTCATTTGATTAATAAAACATAAATAATAATATATTTTTCAACATAAATTAAATTCAATGTAGTTATCTAATTACAGTTAGCTCAATTGATGAATTTTTTTGCCTATAAATAAGAGATAAATTGTTGTCTTAGCCTGTTGATAAGAGAAATCATTAAGGAGTGGGCACAATAGATTTAAATTATATATATATATATATATATATATCATTAGTCAAATATGCAATATTTTGGAGTAAATTGCAAAGTACACACTGAAGTTTAGGGTTGCTTGGATTTTACACCCTAAAGTTTGGTTCTGTTATGATGTCGCGAAAGCCTGAAGAAGAGCACACACGATGCTCTCTTGATGAAACAGAAACTAAACTGTTAGTTTCTAGGTAGTAAACCTCGAATCCACGAGGGGTTTCCCTGAATTCACAAGGAGATAAAACTGGAATCTACCAGAAAAGAAAATTTGACAAAAGTCTGTGTTTATTGATAATAGTCTAAAAACTGAATTGCCTTTGGAGGCTACAATGCGTTTAAATAGTAAAAACAAAACCTAGGGCAACTAGAAACCCTAAGGCGGCTACGAAAGCATATTAAATCCTAATTTGACTAAACAACATTAAAAACACCTAAAAACAAGGAAATAAATGCCCTAAACCTAAAATAACGAAAATTACATAAAAATACAAAATATAAAAGATTACAGAAATTAATTAGAATATTTTGTCCTACATCAGACCCCTCCACTTGAAATAAACTCGTCCTTGAGTTCATTCTTGAAATCTGAAATCTTCCACTCCAAATAAACAAATACTTTGAATGTTTTAATAACTTGATTAGGCTCTGAAACTTGAATTCTTCATAAAATGTAGCATAAAATTTCTTCTCATCTACTTTCAATTTATTTGCAACATCAACCAAAAATGGGTTGATAATGAAATTAAAATTTTCTATTCCAAGAAAATCAACATATTGTGTAGTCGTCTTCAATAAATCAACCGAAACCTGGGTGTTGTGGGTGATGGACTCGTCCTCACCTTTGACCCCAAGTGGATCTTCCACAATATTCTCAATAATTACTATCTCTTGATTTCTGTGATCTTCCACAATCAACTCAATCTTCTTTTCAAGTTTCAATTCAACAACTTGTTGCAAGTCTTGACCTTTTTTAACCACTTCAAAAGTTTCTCCAGAAATAGGCTGCTTCTTCTCAGACCTCAAACTCTTTCCTTTACTTGATACATGGACTTGGCTGTGATAATTTTGGTTTTAACCTTTCATGTTGTGAACATATTGATTTTCATATGAATATACAAATTTATAATCAACACTTGTATAATCTAGTACATCATAATAGTCATTAGGAAACCATAAATCAATTAATACCTTCTTCATTCTTTGCCAAGAGCAGATAGGATGCTTACCTCGCCGCTTTCTATCGATTTGAATGTATTCCCACCATTCCTCTGCTTCATTGTCTAATTTATTAGATGCAAGCCGCACCTTTTCTTCATCACAAATCTTCCAAAAATTAAAATACTCTTCTAAATCAAGAAGCCAGTCAATAAAATCCATCTTACATATATCTCCATCAAAGAATGGAATTTTCTTGTAGCTAGGAGTGCGTCTTTGAATATATCGAACATTGTTGTTGCAAGATGATTTCCTAGCAAGAAGAGTAGCAATCTTTTGCTAGATTTCACCCATAATTTTCTGACTCTTTTCATGAAATTGTTGCTCATCACGAGCCTCTTCACGAAACTTGAGGAACTCAGCCCTAGTGAGAACTGGGTTATTGACGTCGTCACCGTCGTCATTATTGTGGTGGTCACCGTCTCGCCGGTTAGCCATCAGACCAGGGTAAGTCAAGGCTCTGATACCAACTGATGTCGCGAAAGCCTGAAGAAGAGCACACACGATACTCTCTTGATGAAACAGAAACTAAACTGTTAGTTTCTGGGTAGTAAACTTCGAATCCACGAGGGGTTTCCCTGAATCCACAAGGAGATAAAACTGGAATCCACCAGAAAAGAAAATTTGACAAAAGTCTGTGTTTATTGATAATAGTCTAAAAACTGAATTGCCTTTGGAGGCTACAATGCGTTTAAATAGTAAAAACAAAACCTAGGGCAACTAGAAACCCTAAGGCAGCTACGAAAGCATATTAAACCCTAATTTGACTAAACAACATTAAAAACACCTAAAAACAAGGAAATAAATGCCCTAAACCTAAAATAACGAAAATTACATAAAAATACAAAATATAAAAGATTACAGAAATTAATTAGAATATTTTGTCCTACATCATGTTAGTAAAAACATACACTCGGTTAGTTTTGGCTGTTAAGTGAGACATAATCGTGTTGATGTGTATTTTTTTTTCCCCAAATCAGCCCAAACAACGTAATTTCACTTAATTGACAATTACACACACTCCTTTGGATATATTTTAAAGATACTTTATAGTCCAACAACCCAAAGCTATGCTTAACCTTCACTAACATAATGTACTCACAATTATATTGAAATATTCAATGGTGTAGATGAGTTCAAATCCTATTTACACAAAAAAAGTCAATTGTTGTCTTAGCTTGATGATATGAGAAATGATCAAGGAGGGGACACAATAGATTTAAATTCTATTGCATATATATATATATATATATTTATCATTAGTCAAATATGCAATTTTTCGTGGTAAATTGCAAAGTACACAATGAAGTTTATGGTTGCTTGGATTTTATATCCTAAAGTTTGGTTCTGTTAGTAAAAATACACTCAGTTAGTTTTGGCTTTTAAGTGACACATCATTATGTTGATGTGCCCCCACACCCCCCCAGGGGTGGGATGCGAAATAAAATTTTATTGCTTTATCGAAATGCTGTTAACTTCCGAAAAACCATTGCAAAGGAAACAAAACTAACTTTTGCATAAAATGAAAAATAAATAAATGACCAAAAACAAAACAAAACTTTACCTTCCAATAGTATGCAATCTTTAGTGTCTCACACAGAAACCTTCCAAGTCTACCCGCTTCGTATTCAGTGCAGCAGCATATCATAGGTTGTAAGGTTTTACATATCAGAACATCAATGTGGTTCACTGTGTTAAAAAATGGTGTTCCGAGGGAATGAAGAGTGTGCACAAACATGGCACAATAGACGGCATCTGGCATACTGAAAGTACAGCGAGGAAAAATACAACGTTGAAGGAACTCCATGTTGATCTTCGAAGTATCAGGGCAGGAACTCCACCACTTGTCTTTTTCATGAGAAAGCCGTCTACGAACAGATGTAACATTTTCTTCATGCTTACGGAGTTCACTAGTCAGGCGATCTAGAGATTCTTGAATTCTTTCTTTGTCTTTCTTCCTTTTGGTGATTGCCGAACTTGAATTATCAGAAAGCTCTTCCAGAGCCTTAAGAGCGGCATGCTGCTTGGAAATTTCAGACTCATATCGATTTCTAGGAACGTAAAGATCATAGAGAGTAAGCCCCCAAAACGTAGCATAGAGATCAGGGGACAGGCTATTCCAGGCTTTTGAAGGCAACATGGTTCTAACGGTATCAAGAAGATCAGACCAACTGCATAGAATGATGTAACCATTGAGAGGAAACGAAAAGAAGGCAAGTTGGAAGTAATAAGAAATACAGGTCACGTAAAGCATTCCAAAGTATCTAAAATATAAAAATTCCAAATGACATGCCAAGTAATGCCCCACCAATGCAAGCAAATTAAGAGACCACATGCTTAACATACAAATATGATATATTTGTACATGTTTATAATTGTAGCCTAGAACAGTGGCCCAAATATAAAAATTGTCCTGTGAAATAAGTTTTCAAAGCAAGCATAACAAGATAACAATGGTTGAGATTATTACATTATAGGCTTCTTCGAGGAGCCAAGATCCAGAACAACATTGCCAGAGTATTCTGTAGGTTCAGAATCCAAGTTTGTAGTAGAAATATTTGTAGCATAACTATCATCTAAAGGCCAGAAGACATCAGAACTCCCCTGACACTTGAAGAGCCTCATTACAGGGCGATATATTAAGAAAGCAACCTATGCAGGGTAAAGAGAAACATGATAAGGATGTTACAAACTCGGAAGCAGAAAAACAACATAATACTCCAAGGAAACTGTTTTGAATAATTGTGGTATTTTTACAGCATTAAGGATGAGAGAAAAAATAAAATATAATAAGAAAACAAAAGTTTCTGATGGACAAGATCGACATACCTCAGGATCAAGGTGGTAAAGATGGACAAGATCATGAAGCGATGGAATCATTTGAGCATAAGCTAAAGCTGGTGTCAATGCACTACAAAGGAATTCCACATATTGAAGAAGAGTACCATGGCATCTATCAAACTGCTCACTAACCATCTTTATATAAGGGGCATCCGCATTTATGACAACCCTGCAGAAATTAACAGAATCAGGAAGTAAATCCTACTAGCTTTTGTTTTTCCTTTTCTTGGGCTAGACATAAAATCAATCTCCTGGCAATCAACTTGGGCAGGCAGAAAGTATACAGTAAGTACAAAATAAAACCACCCCATCACCTGGGAAGAAAATATTAAGGGAAAAGGACAAAAGAGGAATGAAAAACCATGATTTTTTATTTTTTTTTAAATACAAGAAATACTTGGAATAAGATAAGATGAAGCTAGCTAATTTGTACCCCTAATATGCAAATATACGTGGAACAGTCAAACCATTAGTTTAAGTATAATGGGGATGTAGAAGCATTATGAACTGCAGAAAGTCAGTTCTTACTGAGTCTAAGTGGAAGGTAGGGAATGGGTTCTCTATTCTTGTTACACATGCACACTGGCTAAGATTCAAAACCTCAAGCTGCCAGATTCCAACAGCTGCACCCTTCAAATTTGGGCGATTTAATAGATAAAACTACAGTTAGACAGTTACAGTGGGGGAGGAGGGACTTGAACCCTTGATATCTCCATTGGAAATACTAGGAGGTACCAGTTGAGCTACAAGGCTCTTGGCTATTACTAGACAGACACGGCACTTGTAAAGAGTTGTACCACTCGAAAGCAGCTAATAGTATCCTAAGCATGCTTGTCTAAATTGGGAATCCTTGATCAACTAACATGCTTGTCTAATTACCTTTTTTCTTTTTCTTTTTTCTGTTGTTTGTACATACTTTTTTAGGCTACTTCATCTTCTTTGAATGAAGTAGTTCTCAGTTTTAATAAAGATCTCTTACTTACCAAAAAAAATATAAGTTGAAAAGCCTATGGGTTTACCCACTACACAAAGCTCCCACTTTTACAGAGTATAGGAGAGAAGAATAGTAGGTAGCCTTACCCCCCAAATTTTTTTTTTATTCCTAGACTCAAACCCACAACTTGTTGCTTTTGATGGAAGGTACTTGCCATCACACCAAGGCCTGACAATTCCCTGTTGCTCAAGAGCAACCTGGTAGAAGTAATGTCAAGAGTTGGAACAGTTTATGGAGGGTTTAACTTTCTTTTTAAAAAAAAAAAAACACTCAGTAGTATTCCTCTGGAAACTGCATAAAAAGTACTTTCCAGTCAAGAAGGAACTTGATAAAAGAATATTATCACTGACGCTCTATCCCATGTGCTTGAAGATGAAACAGTGGACCACCTATTCGCTAGATGTGAACTGGCAAGGGCAGTGTGGTCTAGCTCTGAAACACAATTTTCTCCTGGCTTGTTTCTTAGCAGGACAAATTTCTGAAAACCTAGACATCAGGTCTCAGTTTACAGCCACATTCACAGCCATATTGAGGGCAATCTGAGTTCATAGAAACAAAGTAGTCCAAGGTAGTCTATGAAGGAATTCAGCCTACGCCTTAGTGTTCTCAATTTTAACCAAAAATTTTAGCTCCCTGTTGAGAGGTGTAGAGCTCTATAGAGTCAAACACCATGGAAAGAAGTAGAATCAGTTTTCTTTCTTTAATGGCTGACAGGCATTTTTTATGGTTCATGTAGTAAAATGGAGAGGCTACTGTCAGATGTACAAACAGCAGGGGAAAGTCATAGTTAATGACTGTTATAGCTGGACTACTCAATAAAGTACTGCCATCTGTAAGGCCATTTTAGAAGCTCTAATCTCACTAAAATCACTAGGCATGAGAGGCACAATTATCTTCACTACAAGTGCAGAAGTATGTACAATCTGTAATGGAAGACAAACTTCCAAATGGGAAATGGAACCAATCATCAAAGATATTCAAAGTCTCAATGATATAGCAGGTCCTATGTGGTTTCAAATGGTGAATAAACAACTTCTTTTAAAGTGTACCATATTAGTTTTGGCAACTTTGTATCCCTTTTGTAATAAAATATACAATCCATGATACTTGGTATTTTGTAATCAACAATGTATCCCAAGAAAAAAAAAAAAAAATGAAGAAGAAGAAGAAGAAGAAGAAGAAAAAAAGAAGAATATATAACAATTAGAGTTCTAAAGCTTACAAAGAACGATGTTGAGCAATAAGTAACAAAAGAGGAACAGCCAGCTTTGGTTCGTCCTTTGGAAGCAATGAGTCCCGTAGCCTGTTAGTGGACTTGATCAATGCCTGCATAGAGAATTATATGTTAACATCTTTAAAATTAGCATGTCAAACACCATGATATTATGCACAGAAGATTTACCTACTAGAAAATTCACAAAGCCAGTTTTACAGTCCAAGAACTTCTTTTTCTTTTTCTTTTTTATAAGTAAAAACAAATTATTAAATAAAGACTACATCATGCAAAAAGGGGCACGAAGCAGCCAAAAAGGTACAAAGAAAGCTCAAAATTATGTACCAGACAGGAGAATTTATAAACATCGAAAGGGAATCAGTAGATGTGAGTCCTGAAGCCCAAGACACCAATATTTTAATTTTTTACTTTTGATAGTAAGCCCAAGACACCAATATTGTTGGAGTATATTTGTCTACCAGCTTTATTGGATTTTTTTTGGGTATCTTGTACACAAACTCTGTAGATCTTGAACTCATGGCCTTATCTTCCATCCCGTTATTGTTGGAGGACGCTCATTGGGCAGCTATATTGGAAATTATAAAATGAGAAGTGCATATTGTGTAATTTTGCAGACGATTATAGTGTACCAAACAGTAAAACCTTCAATCATAGAAGGTCTGGTTATTGATACTCAATTCAAGAATACCATTCAACTTAAATGAAATTTTCAAATCTTAAAGCCTATACCCTGACTGTCATTTATTTGAGATGGAGAGTTGCGGGGGGACAGACCTCCAAAGTGACTAAGCACAAAGATATCAATCTGTTTTACATCTGATAGTTCTGGCAAATGCAATATCCATAATCAACTCAAGATGCATCGAAGAACATCAGCATTTATCATGCGAATGTATCCAAAAGCTTGGCATACATGTAAAACCCAAATTAACATAAGTACATAATTAGTTGGAGTTCATATAGAAGCACCTATATATACAACTAGTCTGGCAAACTTCAAATTACAATTACAGGAAGCAGATGTAGGACGTAGTCCTGATAATTTGCAGGTGTGCAGGAGAAAATGGAGGGTCATAACCACATCAATCTCATTTGGGAAAATGGAATCAAATAGATAGGCAAAACACCTATCAAAAAAAAAAAATAGATAGGCAAAATGCAACATTAACCTATAATTGACAATATATACAATTTGTGGTTCAAATTTACTAATTGCAAGAACTAGAAGAAACATTATGCAAGAGGCTTAATAGCTATATAATTCACAGAGAATATGGCTCAAGTGGGAGAAAAATAACAAAAATGGAGTAGCTAAACCTATATAGCTGAGATAAGACACTAATGACCTCTAGCTCAAATAGCACCTATTACCCTTGCAAGAGCAAGGTGGAGTTTAAAGCCATGGGTTCAAGAGCCACCAGGTGCATTTGTAACTTACCAATCGATATATACAGATGGGATAAGCCTTCAATGTTCAGTTTTAATTCCTATTAATGCATGACGAAAACATTCAAATATAATTATAAGAAGTTCAACATTTCACTACTAGGTTTGCACATATTGATAAATCAAACAATTTAGTAGCACCTGGGATTTATTGTCTAAATTGCAAGATTCAAAAACTTATACCACAGGGTTCCTCAGAAAGTGAACATAGATAGGGTTCCAATCTGTTAGTTAAGATCCAATTTTGGGCATTTGTGTTTCAAAACTATATTAACATTCAGAAAATTCTATTTATTGGACTTCACACGCAATGGGGCTCCAAAAGCCCCTGACAACCAAATAATAATGATATATATTTAATTTTATTTCTCATAAATCTGGTGCCACGTTTCTATTATAACTGCTACATAACCCTAACCCGGAAGAACTTGGGTTCCAAGTAACTTAAAATAAAAAACCTAATTTATTGGACCCCTTTTATTAATCTAAACACACCTAAGCCTAGTCCATTACAATGAAATTAAAATTTAAAAATAAAAAAATAAAAAACAAATCCGTTTAGCTGACCAAATACTGCCAATGCCCCCAACTAAAATATAATAAACATTATAATTCCAAATAGAAACCCAGCAAATCTGCCCCTTTGTAGCTTCCACTTTATCCCTGAAATGTTCTCCTCAATTTAACTGTATTACAAGCATACAGCGCCATTTTTATAGGTAACATAAGTTATAATGCAGCTGCTAATAGTCAGCAACAACCTAAGGTCAATCAATAAAATAAAAAGTACCTTGTTATTTCGAGTTACTCCAAAAGAAGTCGCCTGATACCGGAGAGTCTCACTACCCGCCATGGCATCCAGCTGTTCTTCAGTCAGGTTCTCTGTATACTGGAAATTTGCCATTTGTTGAATAAGCTCCTGTCATATCATAAAACTCCAGTCAATAACTAATAGTGTTGGGACTGTTTACATGTCAAAAATGGCACAACTTTCAGACTTCAAAAGTACCTGCAAGAGAACAAGCTCAATTCCTTGCCCCTTCTTTAACTGGTTCACAAGATACTGGAAAAGACCCCTCAATTCCATGGATGGATACTTCTTACACCTATATAAGATGATAACATATTAGTAAATTAAGCTACTTCGGTTGGTTGCATTATAGAAAGTTGCAGCTGGGTTCTAATTTTCCTTAGAAACATTTTAAGCAAAGGTGCATGGAAGGAGATAAAACAAAGAAAACCAGTGGAAAATGCAGAGTTAAATCATCAAAGGTTTCCAATAGCAGAGAATAGCTTGCCCTCAAGCAGTGTCAGAACTCTAGCACCCTGACAATTTCATTCTTATCTAGTCAATTGTTGGAGACAAGCTTTTAACAAAAGACCACTTGGTCAATAGCAAGAAAACTTATTAACAACTAATGGAGAAGGCCCTATTCGGTTATTCTTCGATTTACGTTTTTTGCCCTTCTCAGAGGCAGCACAAGAAATCTGACCCTCAAAACTGCAGACATATTTAGCCAACTGTCAAAACAAGCCTTTTACAGATGCTTAGCAAGGAAATTACCAAGGACATCAAGGAAAAAAATCATAATGGAGATGGAGAGGATTCCTATTTCTCATGACTATAAACTTCCCTTTTTTTTTTTTCTCAAAGTTGCAATCAACGTAGCCAACTTCAGAAAGATGTCCCTTAGTGCACACAAAGGAACAATATGGAACATGTTAACGAAGGGTGAGATATCTCTTTCCAATGCCACCTATTAATTTCTCCACCCATTTTTCAGTTCAGATAAATTTTACATAAGTCCCCAAAGGGCAGCTTTTACATCTAATTTATAAAGTTGAATATATATATATATATATATATCTGCATACTCTACAAGTCAATGGATGATACACTATCAGAATTAGAATTAGAAACATATTCAGCAACTTTCAGTCAAGTAATTCCTTTCCAAAAATTGTAATGGCACATTGATAAAACAGAATCCAAAGGGATCCACTGCCAATAGATAAAATGTTTCATAATAAATCTGTTTTCTTCCCCAAATGGTAAATGACTAGCTAGAGATATCTCATATATTCAATTTTAACCATTTTTCTTATATTGGACCCTAGAACATATGAAATCCTACATCAAAGACAAGTATCAACACATTCAAATAAAAAGGTAAACAAACTTCGTTCAAGTCAATTACAGCGGTCAGATATTCAGAATGGAGCAGTATTAAATTGAGCAACATGTTTGCTCTGATAAGGTAAAATCATGGCGGATCCACAAAAATTAGGTGAAAATACAATTTATCCCCCTAAACTATAACCCCTTCTACAGTTAACCCCCTAAACTATGACCCCTTTTACAATCACCCCCCTAAACTATGAGAATGTACACTTATTTCCCTAAACTATTATCCATGGGATGGGGTGCAACGTGTTACACAAGTAATAGTTTGGGGGTTACGTATTCACTCTTATAGTTTAGGGAGGCAAGTGTTATGCGGGTATTAGTTGAGGGGGGGTAATGTGTGCATTCTCATAGTTAGTTTAGGTGGGTGTGTAAAAGGGGATATAGTTTAGGAGAGTAAAGTGTAATTTCCCCCAAAAATTATTTAACCTATTAGAAATCTCAATCACATTGTTTCTTTTTCGAACATGGTCATGTTCATAGCACAAAATGACCTAACAGAAAAATGAGACAGCTGTATTCAATCCATTTACAAAATCAGCCAATCCTTCCACCCGGTAGTTCCATAACACAGTTTGATCCAACAACAATTGTATAAAAGAAGAAATCTATTCTATTAGGAAAACGCAACAAAGAAACTACAAAAATAATCAAGTTTAGAGGAACTTATTTATTATGCAACAAAAGGATCTCACATATAGATGTCAAGAGCCTTGTAGTTCAGTAGCATTCCCTGCTCTCTTTAGTGAGGAGAACCAGGCTTCCAATCCCCCCTCCCCACTTGTTGTAATCATTAAATTATCAACAACAAAAAAAATAATAATAATAATAATAATAGTTTCTTATAAATAGATTCAGTTCTAAAAATAAAATAAAATAAACCCTTATAGAACCCCGTTCAGCAGAAGTTAAATTACATATGCAAGAAAAAATAACATTTTGAACCAAGCTGCTTCTTTGTTAGCCATAAATAATATCTACCATCCTTCTCACACAATCCAGATATGTACAGAAAATGAATTCCTACAACACCCCTCCTCCCCGCCCCCCTCCCCAAAAAAAAAGGAAGAGAGCTTTTCAATTCTCTGTCCACAAAAAACTTCCTGGTAATTGTACAACAGCCCCAAAATCCTTGAGAACTTTCACAGATGAAGCTCTATAAGAACAATTCAACCTGTAAAACTCTGATTTTTGCCTCCATAATTGCTGAGATTTACTTCAGTAGATCAGTTGATCTTTCTACATTCTATATCTCCTTTGTTAAGAAGTAATCTTGTACATCCTCTCTCTATTATAAGGCAGGAGTATGCAGAATAAAAGGGCTACAAAATCATGAAGAACCCATGACATCCTGAACTATAACATAAAACCATCTTCAGACCCGGCCAATGCAGATGGAAGAACAATAAAGTGTTCAGTTGATAGTGATTCATTTTTTATTGAAGAAAATTCCCCATATGTCTGGCTCATCTATGGGAAAAAAAATATTACAGAGAACAGCTGATCAAACCGGAAATCTACACTCTCTGGAATCTTTGAACAGTGTCATGCAGGGAGACAAACAATTAGAAACAGGAAGGAGCACAAGGTGAAAGAGAATTCTGACTAGGATCTGCAATACAGAGAACCAAATGCCTCTTATCTTCAACTTCCACACTGAACCATGCACTTCATCAGACCAATAAACAAATCACCGAAATTCATATATTTAGAAGTCCGCTGAAGATAAAAAATCAGTTTACAGAGCTCCACAATGAGCAGCACAGTATTCAGCACTTAAAGAAATTTACCCCATCTAATCCTTCAACCCTCAATTTCACACCTCTCCAAAATCATTGAAATTGTTATTAACACACCCCAGAACACCATTCAATGTGAACATGAACTCAGATAGCCCCAACTTCTTTCCTTTGTGTATTGACAAGCTCTCCACCACCTTTTTTTATAAGCTAATGATCATTGTAAACAACACCAAAACATGAACTCAGATAGACCCAACTTCTTTCCTTCATGTACTGACAAGCTATCCACAGTCCGTTTTTATAAGCTATGCAAATGACACCAAGCTTTTGAAATCGTGCAAGAATCAAGGACTAGAGACCCAGAAGACAACTTATTTTGATTCCAATGAAATATTCTCTCACCCAGTGGGTCTGATGCATCTTTACACCTCATTTGAAAAATATAACAAGTGTTTTCTCACATTCCAATCCCCAGTATACCAAACTCGAAAAAGCTAATAAAGAAAACCAATCAAAGTTTGAACAGGGTAATCCTGACCAGCCCTCCCCTTGTAATGTGCATCTCTTTTCGTAATTCTGACTCTGTCATCAAATCTCATACAGTTTTCTGAGTATGCCTGCCTATTGGCAAGCCAAATTGTTGGAACTGTCCTGACCTCCCAAGTCGGGCACAGAATATTTTGGCAATGTCACAACATCCCCAGCTCCAGTCAGCATGCTTTTGTGACGGTTAATCTGCAACCCGGAAACTTACGTAAAGCATCCCAGGATACATCTAAATTCTACAATATGCGGTAAACGTTCATTAATGATTCTAATGCAGGTCAGTCAAAACTCATAAAATAAATGACCAAAAATCACTTGACAGTCAATACATAGGTAAGAAGTAACACCCCCACCCCCCTACACACAACCTAAGATGGGTTAGCACTACATGCCCAAAAAAAATGAAAAAAAGAAATCAATGATTTAGATTGACACCTACTGAAAATGAAAGTGCTGATACTTATTACAATGCCAATATGACAACATATAGAAAACAAATGACTCACAAATATATGAATAAATAAATTGAGGGCAAAAATAAAATATTGATACGTACAGGTGACCCCAAAATGAAGCCAAAGATTGAAGCCAGTCTGACAAATTTAGGCCATCATCCTTTAGTTTATCACGCCCACCTTGTGCCAAACGCTCAATCACAACGTATTCCAAAACATCATACTCGAGCTGTGCATAAAAGTAAGCATTTATATAGGATCAACAAAAAATACTGGGATAAATATTTATTGATCAAATAGAAGGGATACTTGAGCTACACAGTCAGATGACAAAAAAGATCCCAAATGCTGGGAAATATAGTCTTAGTTGGAAAAATATATATATTTTTCTCATTTGAAAAAACAAAAGAGGTTCAAACAAATCATTCCAAGTACAACAAAAAGTATTATTTTTTCAAAACAAAATTGAACTCTAAATTAAACCCAAACAAAATTGTCTTGTGCAACCCACATCATTATCCCCAAGTTGGAGAAAGCTCATCCTCAAAGTGTTCAAGGACAAGAATTTTTTCCCATGAAATAAGTACCAACTCGTGAAGTACCTTTGACAACACTAAGAACAAAAAAACTTTCTGTTCCACAATGTCATTAAATTTATCTAAAATTATAAAATCAATTGGAGGAATCAATGTGTAAAATGATATAGCCTAATCTTGACCCGCATAAAGTACTACTGCATCAAACATTTCCAATTATCAAACTTTATCACTTTATGCACAATAAAGGGCTTATAAAAAGAAGATGCATAAAACTCACTTTTCACAAGTGTACCCTATGAATTTTTGCACTCTTGTTGAACCTTCTCATCAAGTAGTGGAAAATCCTCCTAAGTGATAAGCAACATACATGACTCTTTAAAAGGTGTTACTACATATGGTTCAAATATTTCACCTTGTTGTTTAGGTTCTACAGTATGTTCTTGATGCATGAATGTAGAAGCAATATTTATTGCAACCTGTTGTCCTTAACAGCTCCAATGACTCAAGAAGGGTATTAATTTTTGGGAACCTTGCAGACAAGCCTTGAAAGGATTTTGCTAGATTTTTCAAGGTTTATCCCATGGCATGCTATGCTAGAGTGGGCTTAGGACTAGAAACTACGCAAATACACATCTTGTTTTGTGCCAAAGGTGGGAAAGTGTAAATTTTTTTGGCATAGTGCTACAGTGCCATCTTACATCCATACTATCTTTTACACTTTCCTAGTGGGATACGGACTATTTCTTTGATCTAAAAAATCATCCAATAAGATTTTGGAAGATAATTTCTTCAATAGGGTTGGAGTACATATTTCTTTCTAAGGTTTTCTTTCATTTCTTCTCAATCACTAATCAGGCTTATCCAATTGAAGGCAAGGGTTCTCAATGCCCTTGCGGTACTCCATTAACTCTAGCTATGAATTTCATTTTGGCGAACTTCACCTTCTTATTTGATAAACCTACCTGTTCAAAGAATTTTTTTTTTTTTTTTTTTTTTTTTTATAAATAAGAAAAATTTGTATAGATAAAGCATTGGTCCATCTCATATAACCAACTGTTGAAAACTCATGAGTCTTGATGACTATCAAACATATGTACCTCTAATATTAACACTGTACAGTGGGCTAGGAGGTTTGCCAACCTGGCCGTAGTAATAGAGCCAGCCCGCTAAGGAAGTTGTTGCCACAACTCAACCAAATAAAGGGAGTAGCACACGTTCCATGTGCTGTTTGAACACCAAATAATAGCCCTCTATATTATTTTTGTAGGTAGGACCATGACTTGATTGGGTAGACTTGCAAATTCCAACTATGTTGCAGATTGGCTTGGTATTGCTCATTTTCATTGGTTCATTGAGCTTAAAAAATAAGTTTGATAAATATACAGTTGTACCTAGAAAAAGTGAGGTTTTAAAAAATTTGTATATTTTAACATTACAAAATGGGTCCAGGTTGACCCAATGGATCCATGCAAGAGTCCAAGCAGAGGTCAAGGCTCAATCCAAGGCACTGTGCAAGAGGGAAGGCTTCTGACAGGGTTGCGACAGTGTGGCTTGGCTAGCAATTGCGATTGCACACCACACCATAGCCTTGTGTTTTCTAGCAAGCTTCTATCAACAATGCAAGGCTTGAAGACTAGAGGCAAGACAGGGACAAAGAGACTAAGATCAAATCACTGATTTTAGTTAGGCATTCACAAAACAACGATACCCATGACTTTTTTTTTTTTTTTTGGGATTCTGTTTGCAGTGTTTATGGTCAAGGGATTGGGTTGTTTTGGCTATGATATGTGGCCATCAATGGTGTCGGTAGTCTAGTTTTTTTGTTTTAGATGGTTATTGGTGCGCGTGTGGTGTGTGTTTGTTGTTGTGGGGGTGGGGGGGTGGGGGGTGGTGGTGGTGGGTTTGTTGTGTTGTAACTTGTAATGGCTTTGGTTTGACAATTTAGGTGTTCGGAGTGCCATTAAGATCTAGATGTGGATGGTTGTATTTTACCGGGTAGGGTGATGATGATGTGGGATTGTTTTGGTGGAGGTTCTTGAGTAACAATAATTGTGGCAGATCAGAGTTTGCTTTGATACCAAAAAATCGAGTGAAGCATTAAAATAAGGCTTTTGGTTGAAACCTACCAGCCCAGTTTCAAATCACTCTCCTGCAATTATCAGCAGGCAAGGATTGACAACAAGAAACTCTGGGGCTAGATGCAAGCCCCAAAAGACAGAAATCAAAGAATTATTAGTGTGGGATTTTCTCCTCCAACAAATCTGGTCAAACATATTGAAATTTTAAACAAAAACCACAGTACATCAGTCCCTTGGCACCTACTCTTTTCACCTCCACACTATGCTCATCAATTTTAATTGTGTCAAGAACAGAAAACCATAGTAAATGACTCTGGTCAACGGAATTCTGATCCAGTCATTACATTGAGTAAATTTGTTGTGTTCATGCATCAATTCAATAATCAAAAAGTAATAGAAACAACAAATTTTTATATACCAAGGGAGGAATGGAAATAGAAGAGGGGGAGGGGGAGGGGGAAGAGATATGAATAGAACATATATATCATCATATACGTATTTAAAAATTTGTTGCTTCTACTACTTTTTGACTATTAAATTGATACATGAACACAACAAATTTAGTCAATGCAGTGACTGGATCAAAATCATTTCACCGTGACCATGAAATAATTTATTTTATGAATAAAATATTAGTACTAATCAAAAGAGAACGCTTCAAATAGACCACTTCTACCACACAAATAAACAAGATTTCTTCAGAATCATGAAGACTAAAAGAAGATGAACAAAGGGAATCAGGAGGTACAATGCCAAAGAAAATTCTCACCTGTGTCAAATACTTGAATGCATCTACTACAGGAGTGATCATATCCCTGTAGGCCTCAATCTACACATCACAGATTAAGACATTAATTTAATTCTTATATAAAGTACTGAGCAGCAAGACCATTAAAAGAGCCTACTACCAAATGAAATAATACCTGATGAACAATTGTTCTAAGTACCGTCATTGGATTGGCATGAGCTAGTTTTGCAACCATCCGGCCCAGTTGCTTTAAATTTTCCTTTGCAAGCCTTTTCAAAATTCTTCTAGTGTCCAACTGTAAAGCAACATGGCATGGCAAATGATACTTGTAAGGCACCAAGCTTGAAAGAAAAGACAAGAACTCAACTTAAAAAATAATTATTTATACCTTGGCTGTTTGCCTTGCAGACAAAACCATAGGAATCTGTTCATCATCTTTTTCCCATTCACCATATAAACGGTACCGCGCCTAAGCAAACAAGATTTATATACCAACATTCTCCACCACGCTTAATAAATCTTAAATGAAGAATCAAATAGCGTGGAAGTAAGGCCAACCTCATATGGAAGGAGATTCATTACTTCCCAGATCTCTTGGCCAACTGCTGGATTTGCAGGGATCAATTGTAAAGAAGGAAGTAGACATGTTCCTAGGGCTTCCTCTATCCTTGACCTAGCTTGTTTCAGGTGCAGACGGGGATCTCGATTCCCACCAATAACAATTTCAGGATTCAGTGCTCCATCACCATTACCTACACGCTCTAGTGCCGACAAGTAGTAGCCTCTCAATACTCTACATACCTATTCATGAAATACAAGAGATGGGCAATCACTATCAGCTCAAAGAGTAAGAAAAATATGAAAAATACAGTTATCATAACATCAGAATTAAAAATAAAAATAAAAATAAAGTACACCTTCTGAAGCAATAGAGTATCACGGTATAGGTAAGGTCCAGCACAAGAAAGCATCTGAAATAGCTCACTAGGAAGATCAACAAAAGACCCACGAACTGATGAATTTGCTACATCCATAGCATCAATGCTGGCTCCAGAAGAAGACCCAAAGCTTTGGAAATGTGCTTGATGGACAATGTCATATGCCGAAGAGATTGATTTTTCGATAAGCCTGGATAGATTCAGCACAGGTTTATTGATGTTACCAATGTAGACACACTACCATTGCAAGCTAATGGTTACCAAAATCACACTAATAATGCTAAGTAATGCCTTAGTTATTAGATTGAATTCTTAAAATGCGCTTGAAATAACAAAGTAGCCACCGTTATGCCTAGGGCTGTCCAAACCCATTTGAAGACCCAACCCACCCCAAGAAACCGACTGGATCCCATCTGACACCGGCCAACCTGACTACTCCGGCGGTCGGCAGCAGGTCTTCTCCACCAGAAACCAACTCCGGCAGGTCAATTTCGGTTTCCCTCCCCCCAAAACCCAAAAAACCAGAACCGCCCGACAAAAACCCAAATTCCGGCAAAAAATTTCCAGAACTCAGCGAAAAAACCCAAATTTTGGCGATATTTCAAGTAGACCTGGTGAGATTTTGACCAGATCTAGTGAAATCTCATCAAATCCGGTGAGATTTCCACCACATCTGGCAAAATCTCATAAATTCCGATGAGATTTTCGCCGGATCTAGGTTTTTCTCACCGTTTTCTCGCAATTTTCTCACCGTTTTCTCAAATCTATGACACCAACCGACCCATCTGCCACCCGTTGAAGGTTTGACCCGCCCAACCCGTCTACTCCGGCGGTCGGCGGCGGGTGGGATTTTCTGCCACCCAATTCCGTTGGGTCGGTTCCGGGTTGTGCACAAACCCAACCCAGACAGCCCTACTAATGCCTACTAGTGTATTTCAGTTTTTTTTTTTTTTTTTTTTTTCTTTTGATAAGGGCCTACTTGTATGTTTTGTTAGCAGACAAGTATAGGAACTCAATAACAGAGACAGGTGTGAACTTAAATTCAAACAAAAATAATCCAAAAGTCATATGTTAACTTTACCTAAACAAGCTGTTACAAATTTGAACGTGTTCCACTGGATTGAGGGGTGAGAGACGTCCAAATAGTATATGTGCATGGTACCTGCCAACATATAAGATATCTTTCAGATACATTACAAATAAATAGTAATAGGGCAACTTTACAAAAGGAAAAAAAAATTGAAACGTTGATTTGTAATAAACTAATTCCATATGTGCAAACAAGGGTTCTATCACCTTGCCCCTATACGTATTAAATGTATAAAAAACAGAACATCAATTAACCTTTACATTAAAAATACACAAAGATGTGATTATATCACTGAGCATATAACTTCCTATCCTTGCGGAAAAGATGTAGACAACCCTTCGCATGTACTTTATAAAAAATAGAAGCACAACTAAGAGAACAAAAATATAAGCAATTTCCAAAGGAGAAAAGCTCCCAACCAAGACAAAAGGATAAAAGAAGGAAAGAAAAAAGAAAAGATAACATAAACAGTAACCATAGTCAACCATAAAAATCACCAGTTTAACAGTGACCCAAACATAGAAAGTTCTAATAAAAACAAACCTACCAGTCATCGACACAAAGGAATCCTGTAAGCAAGCCTAACGTTTGGTTATTTTCAAGCTCCGGAAATCGTTCAACAACTGCCTCAGTTTCCATGTCTAACGCGGAAAAAAGATCTATTGTCACATCTCCTTGTTTCTCATCATCCATTAAATCTTTCCCAGTAGCGGCAAGATTTATCTTCCCAATCTTGTTGGCCTGCAAAAAGAGTGAAAGTCCATGTCCACATAAAAAGGCATAAGCATAATCTGAAATTTGAATTAAGGAAAACGGACTCCTAGCCATCTACCAAAGAAGCTTCTAAAGCCTCCACTGCAACAACAGAGAAAATCTCTTGTAACTCAACTAGTAGCTCCTAGTATTTTCAACGGCGACATCTATCCCTCCAACCCCAACTATTGAATTATCAACCAAAAAAATAAAAATAAAACAAGTGGGGAGGGGGTAATCATTCCCCTCTCCTCTCCTTCCCCACCTTCCCCTCTACTCTCCTCTTCCTCCAAAGTTCCAAACACGGAATAAGGGAAAATGACCATGAGCTATTTACCAAAGAAAATTCTAAAGACACCACTACAACAAGAGAGATACAAAGGACTCTCTAAACAGTAACAACATGTATCATGTAACAGCTTGCACCAACTCATACGATTTCGATGAATTAGTAATCATCAATTACACTCAAAATTATATCACAGCAGATAGAAAGAAAGAACATATGACATTCAGCAGAGAACACCAAAGGTGTAACCTCAATATATTCATGAAGACAACAGAAGTCCCCACCTCATTGGTAAAAATTATGCAGAAAAATTTCATAATAACAAAGACTTCTACCTAAATTGGATAACAGAGTGAAACACCGAGTGAGTAATTATGGTAGATCTACCTCATCAAGTCGCTTGGCACAAAAAGCATTATAATGCTCAAATGCATCATCATCATTGGGAAGTAAATGTGCATATCTGGAAAAAATAGGAAGGAAGACATGAACTAAATCCAATCAGAAAATAACCATAGCAGAAACAGCAATTCAAGGGAGAGAGAGAAAAAACAGAACAAATGACAATACAAAAGCACATATTTGACTTATCCAATAAACATGGCACTGTAAGCTGTAGCAAATAAGAAGGAAGACATGAATTAATTCCGGACTGCAACAGTTATTTTAACAAATAGAAGGCATAAAATACTAGGCATTAGCAGAACACTAACAGAACCAACTATAAAATAATTATTTTGTTGTTAGTAGTTTTACATACACACCCAGAATGTTTTGAACCCACAAATGTCCATATTCTATGATATGTTATTTACGGTCAAATGTGTAGAATATTAAGCATTCAGTGATCCAATAAAAGTAAACTATCACTGATGTTCTACTTTCCATCTAAGGCTTAATTGTTCGCATCAAGAAAATGTAGTAATAAACCACCGCAATGTTTTTACTCAAAGATTCCATGTTTAATTAAGTTCTAAAAATTATTAGATGCATCAGTCACAGAAACAATGCTGATGAACCAACATTTCACCCATTTGAGTTTTCAAAATTCTTGAGGAGTAACTGTAGAAAAACTCTAGTTCTATAATAATACGGCTCATGTTCTTTCTTTCACACATGGCTTATTCAATTAACCCCAGGAAGAAGTTAGATATCCCCTGAATAAAAAATGCAACCCACTCACCACCATTAAAAAAATTATACTCCAGAAACCTAATCATGCAGACCATAAAAAGAATAAGAGCAAAAACACCATGTTGAGCTACTTATCAAAAAAATAATCAAAATGAATAAGTGCAAAAACATCAAATTGAACTACTTATCTAAAACAAAAACAAAAGGCACCAAATTGAACTGTGGTCATAGATGATAGAAATCATCTTAAAGTAACAAAATTTATAGTATCACTATATTACATGACCAGAAAGTTTGCACAAACCACTCACATGCTATCAAGATCAATAAACTCTTCCTTCACCAGCAAAGCTGTAAGCTTATACAGCCCAAACGGTACAGGACTATTTACTTCCATACGCTGATAATATTGAAATTTAAAACCAAGAATCTGTGAAGCATGAGACTGCAAAGAATGACAGAAGTATTAGTAAAATAAAGCTATTCAATTAGTATACTATAACTTGAAGACCAGTCAACCTACGACACATCCTTACCTTGGGAAAAATTGGAATCAGTTCCAGAAAGATCTTATTATCCGGCTGAAGTTCAAAACACTCCAAAACCTGACCAAACAGAAGCATTAAAAGTCAAACCCATAAATAAATTGGGTACCAGCAAATTCAAAGCAAAAATTAAACAGAGCAATCTAAGCACAACTATAAGATAGCAGAAAAACAAAAAGGATAAGTAGATGAAACTTACGATATCAAACGCACGATTGGGGTCTAGATCAAAATGTCCAATTAATGACTGCATGATATATTAAACAAAAAAAGTCAAATACAAGAATAAAGAGACAGAGGCTAACAATGAAGATAAAGTTAAAAAAGATTAAATAACAAAATAAGAAAGAGGGATAACAGTGAAGGTAAACTCAAAAAATAGATGAATAACAATGAAACTCAAAAACCTTAATAATGCCTATTGTTGCTGCTGATACATTTTGAGTTGAAGCTTCAGAATCTCGGCAAAGAAGGGTAACCTACAGATCCACAAGATAGTGAATACCCAATAACTTTTTTTATATATAATTAAAAATCTAATAACAAACTAATTACAATCTACTTACAATCTCTATCCATAAAGGATAGACAAATAAAAATTTAAACAGACTCATGACGACAAATTGTTCTTCTACTATGCAATCATTCATAACCAATACATTCCACAAGAGCAGCTTATATGTGAATTAACAACAAAAGCAGCGTACATGTAAGAAAATCAAAATTGTGCTTAAATCTGAATTACTTTACCAAAGATTTCAATGAGTAGTTTAAGAATCCCTCTCCCTTCCATAGACATGAGGCACCACAAAGGATGCCGTTATCACTGGGTTATCACTTAAACCCAGATGCAACACTAGAAATTAAAGAACATAAAATAAAGTATAGATAACCTGTCAACACCAAGCAAGAGAGAACAAACTAAGGAGTCAAGCCTAAGATTGGCTGGAGTCAATACCAGAACCTTGGAAAAATTCTAGGAGAAATTTTATTATTCAATCAAATTTGTATCGTCGCTAAGGAGTAAAATAATATGCTTATATAGAATCCTAAAACTACACCCTAATTCTAGTTGAATTAAGAAAGCCATTTTTTTTTTGATAGGTAATCAAAGATTTATTTCATAAAAAGGACATCATGTTCACAATGGTGAACACTCAGAACTTAAAACGAATACAAGTACCTCAAGAAGAGATACAAATAGAAAGAAGAAATTCAAAAATGGAAATGCATTGTGTAAAACCCCAAATTCTACCCCCATTGAAATAAGGTCCCAACTAGTATAAGCTTCAAAAGATCTATTAATCTCGCAATATCTTCAAAATTACGATTATTACGCTCCCACCAAATTAACCACATCAAACAAGCTGGAACCATATTCCAAATATTAGAGGAATGCTTCCCCCGGCCAATTCCACCAGCCAAAAAGAAGGGAGGTTACTATCTTCAGCATCAACCACTAGATTCCAAATATCAAAAAAACTTCACTCCACAAGGCATGAGCAAACTTACAGTGGAGTAGAAAATGATCCACAATTTCCTCATCACACCGGTAAATGCAACACCAATTAACCAATGGTAAACGCCTAAGAACCAGATTATCAATGGTAAGAATACTACCCCTAGCTGTTGTCCATAAAAAGAAAGACACCCTCTTAGGTACCTTGGTACTCCAAATGCACTTCCAGTGAAAACAGATAGAAGAAGAGCCATCCGGATCAGCTAACAAGTTGTAATAAGAGCGAACATCAAAGACACCAGAATGATTCAACTTCCGAGTCAACATATCATCTTCCTCACGCCTTGGCATATTAGAATAAAGATGCTTAAGCAGAAAACATGCTCTCTCTACCTCCCTTTCATGAAAAGCTCAACGGAAATGTAAATTCCAACTTCTATTACCCCCTTCTAAATTAGAAACAACCAAATCAGAAATTCAAGCTTCTTTGGAAACAGCACAAGTAAAAAGATCTGGATAGAGACCCTTTAGAGGGATAAGCCCACTCGCTCCTGCTCTAATATTATTCCACATTCCACAGCCATGGGTCCCTCAAACATCACTAGTACACCAAGCCCACTATCCACTCCATATTTGGTTGCTATAACCTGACGCCATAACCTGTGAACTTCTTTCCCAAAGCGCCATAAACACTTACCAAGCAAGGCTTGATTAAACAACCCCACCCTCCTTATCCCCAGATCACCTTCCTCCATCGGTAAACAAACTTTCACCCACGCAACTAATGAATGTTTAAAGACCTCATCAGAAGTCCCCGAAAGGAAATTCCTTTTTATCTTCTCCAATCTGGCTGCTACAGCTTAAGGAATAGTGAACAGTGATAAAAATAAGTAGAAAGGCTCAAAAGAGTACTCTTTAACAAAGTAAGGCTGCCACCCTTAGACAAATATAACTGTTTCCACCCAGAAAGTCTCCTTTCCATTTTTTCTAGAATTGAATTCCATATTGAGGGATCCTTGTAATGTGCCCCAAGAGGCATACCCAAGTAATTCATCATACCCAAGTAATTCATAGGTAGACTTCCCACCCTACAACATAACACACAAGCTAGAGCATGTAAATTACCTACCTCACCTACTGGCACAATCTCACTCTTACCAACATTGACTTTAAACTTGTGATAGCTTCAAAGAAAATCAACATCATTCTTACATATAATAATTGTTACCTAGAAGCATCACAAAATAAGATTGTGTCATCAACAAAAAGAAGATGGGAGATTTTCAAACCCCCTTGCACTTGGGAGCCCGCTTGGAATCCGCTCAAGGAACCGCCACTTCCATCTTCTTCAGCAACCTGCTAAGAACCTCCATCACCAAGAGGAATAAGGGTGGAGATAAAGGATCCCCTTGACGGAGACCGTGAGAAATGCCACCAAAAAAAAAAAAAAAAAAAAAAAAAAAAAAACACACTAGAGAACCATTAATAAGAACTGAGAACCTAACTATGGAAATGCAAGCCTTCATCCATCTCTGCCACCTCTCCCCCAAACCCATCCTCTCCATAAGGTAGAACAGAGCATTCCAATTCACATGATCATAAGCCTTCTCAATATCTAGCTTGACAATCACATTAGGAATCCCACTCTTAATTCTACTATCCGAACACTCACTTGCAATAAGGACAATGACTAAGTTAAGAATCTATCTCCCGCCAACAAAACAATTCTGAGAGTCAAAAACGAACTTATCCAGAACACCTCTTAGCCTATGTGCTAAAGCCTTTGCCAGAAACTTATACAAGCTCCCCACAAGACTAATAGGGTGAAAGTCCTTGATACTAATAGCATTGACCTTTTTAGGGATCAAACAAAGAAACGTGGCATTAAGAGATTTCTCAAAGATGCCATGTCTATGAAAATCTGCAAAGAAAGCCATAACATCCCTTTCCACTACACTCCAACATTTTTGGAAGAACGCCATAGTAAACCCATCAGGCCCAAGGGCCTCATCTCCCTCAGCCTCCTTTAATGCCTCAAGAATCTCCTCCTTCTCAAAATCCCTCTCTAGTGAGAGCCTCTCAGTCTCATCCAAACAATCAAATTCTAAGCCATCAATAGTAAGCCTCCAGGATTCCAACCCCTGGTATAGTTTCTTATAAAAATCCACCACATGATCTAGAACATCCGATTCACCCTTATACAACATGCCAATTATTTAATTATAAAAATACCATTGACTCTTGGAAATTAAATAAGACTCTAATAACCAAATCAACTATTAAGACCTTATTGGAGCATTGGAAAGGGGGATTTGTTTGGCATCACAATGTGGATATTTGGGGTGCTCTACCTTTATGTGTCATGTGGCTTGTTTGGGTAGAAAGTAACAATAGCACATTCAAAGGCACTTGCCCTCGGAACTAAATTATTATTATTTCGTATTTTGTATAATTGGATGGCAGCTTTAAGTAGCCATTCCCTCACTACTTGGATAAATCTTTGGACTTATCTTCCTTTTTTTTTTTTTTGAGAAGTACCAAAATTATATTATTGAAAAAGACTTTAAAGTATACAAAACAGCATCAGCCTACAAAATTACAAAGCTCAAGAAAAAATCTAACAAGGAATGACAAGAAAATAATTGAAGAGCTCTGGTCCAATCCAAAGTGTTGCTTTTCTCTTCTTTAGAATAAGATTTTCCAATTACTAGTAAAAATACTACCAAGACCTAAAACAAAATTTGCTTGACAAATAAAAATACAATTCTTAGAGCCTCCTACATCATTTTTCCCTAATTAGAGAACTTAACAGTTGCAGATGCTCACACAGAAAACCTCAGCCCAAGTGGCAATCAATTGCTCACAGGCTCAGTCCAACAAAAACCAACGGTTTTCCTTGGGTTGGTGAGGATAAATCAAATCTCCGACAAACTCCTAGGCTTTGCACTTGGAGATGAGGGTGAAACCGACAAGGTGCTCAAAAACAATCTTGCAACAATCAGTCACAACAAGGGCTTGAAAGGGCATCGAATTGGTATGGCTAAACTCTATGGGTCATTGATGCAAGAGGCAGTGAGAATGATTTATTATATTTTATTTAATTTTATGTATCAAGGGAAATTCTGTAATTTCTTAATATTCTGGAATGGACTGTGCTTATAGTCCATTGGATCTTACTTTAGTAAAAGCCTAAGGAGTCCGAGTCCAAGTCACATTAGGGTTTTAAGAAATTCTAGTTCATCTAGGATTAGATATTAGACTTCTATTTAAAGAGTTGTAATGCTTTCTATTGGGATGATGAATGTTTTTAGAATTTTTTTATAGATAGGTACGAAAGAAAATATTATTAAAAAAGGAATAGAAGGAAAGATACACAAAGTTCATAATAGCGAACAAAGAGCAAATAGAAACAAATAGGAACAAACAATCATTAAACTATTCTAAAAGACAAAAGAAAATCTAGAAGAGCAAATAAATCCAAGAGAGCCCAACACTAAGACCAATGAAAGAGTCCGTTAGCACAAGTCTAACAACTGAGCCAAAGAATTCTCAGCATCCTCAAAAGAACGTCGATTACATTAGTCCAAATAACCAAATTTCAAATATCGAAATTATGTTTCCCAAGCCAATTATAACAACAAAATAATAAGTCTACAATTGAACCTGGCATGACCCAATCAATTCCAAACAACTGAAGCATATACATCCACACAGAATGAGCTACTGGGTAGAAAATCAGCAAGTTATCCACAGATTCCTTATTACAATAGCACATACAGCAATAATTCGCCAAAGGACAACCACAAAGCATAAGATTATCCAAAGTTAGAATCTAATCATGAGCTGCTATCTACATAAAGAATGCCACCCTTTTAGGAACCTTTACTTTCCAAATGTCCTTCCAAGGGAAAATAGAATGAGTATCATCTCAAATCTTATGATAAAAAGACCAAATGTCAAACTTCCCACTTCCATTGAGGCGCCAAGAAAGGCTGTCACAACAACCACCCCTAGGAATCCAAGATTGGATCAAGTGAAGAAAGGAGAAAGAAGCCACTAACTCCCACTCATTGAATTCCCTATAAAATCTTAAGTTCCACACTCTATCATTTCCACCCACTAAAGGACTAACACATTAGAAATACAAGCTTCTTTATTGGCTAAACACACAAATAACTGAGGACAGAGTTTTAAGAGAATTATCCCCAATCCACTTACCATGCCAATAAAGAATACGAGAACCATCCCCCACCACAAAAGACAAGTTCTTAGAAAAGCCCTCCCACCCTTCACTAATGCTTCACCATAAGCCACACCAATGAGCCCTTCTACAAACTCTAGTGCTCTGCATCCCTTTCCCCTCCTCATATTTCATGTCAATAACCCTCCACCACGGATGAGTAGTTTCATGGTCATACCTCCAAAGCCATTTTCCTAATAAAGCTTGATTAAAGGACACCAAATTCTGAATTCCCATACCACCCAACTCACACGGTAAGCAGACCTTTTCCTAAGCCACCAAAGGATATTTGAAACACTCTTCTAAGGAACCCCACAAAAAATTCCTCTAAATGCGTTCTAATCTAATAGCCACAGCTTTAGGAACAGTAAAAATGGAAAGATAATAAGTCAAAAGGCTTAAAAGGGTACTTTTCAACAAAGTGAGCCTGCCACCCTTTGACAAATAAAGACACTTCTAGCCCGTAAGCTTTCTCTCCATCCTCTCTAGAATAGGGTTCCAAATAGAGGCTGTCTTATATGAAGTACCCAATGGCATTCCCAAATAAATCATAGGCAAACTGCCCACCCTGCATCGAAGAATGTTAGCCAAAGTTTAAATGTTACTCACCTCCCCAATAGGGACAATCTCACTTTTCCCCACATTCACCTTCAAACCAGTAAAAGCTTGAAAACAAGTCAAAGCCAACCTAATTGAAACCAACCTAATTGAAAGCAACTGCTCTGTAGAAGCATTGCAAATAATAGATGGGAAATACGAATACCAGTAGTATTAATAGGCCCCACATGAAAGCCCTGAAGAAGACCAACTTTCTTAGTTTTCTTCAAAATCCGACTTAAACCTCCATGATCAAAAGCAAGAGAAGAGGAGACAACATATCACCTTGTCTTAGCCCTTGAGAGCTATCAAAAAAACCAGTAGGAGATCCATTAACCAAAAATGAGAAGCAAACAGTAGTGACACAATCCTTTAACCATCCCCTCCATCGAACCCCAAAATTCATCCTCTCCAACAAATAGAACAAAGTGTCCCAATCACATGATCATAGGTTTTTTCAATGTCTAACTTACATACCACTCCCGAAGTACAACACTTCAGTCTACTATCTAGACATTCGTTAGCAATAAGCACAGAATCCAAAAATTTTCTACCACCAAAAAACTTTTGCGACGTAGAAAGGAGTTTGTCCAACACCATACTCAATTTGTTAACCAACACCTTATATAACAGCTTATACACACTACCCACTAAGCTGATAGGCCAAAAAATTTTAATATTCAGTGCATTATTTTTCTTGGGAAATAAAGATAGGAAAGAAGCCTTCAAAGACCATTCATACTTTGAGCTCCTATGAAAATGATCAAAGAAGGCCATAACATCCTCTTCCACTACACTCTTAGCATTTATGAAAAAAGGCCATAGTGAAGCCATCAGGACCTAAAGCTTTATCACCCTCCATCTTTTAGAGGACCTATACCACATCCTCCTTAGAAAAATCCCTCTCAAGAGAAAGCTACTCAACCTCCCGAATGCTAGCAAATTCCAAACCATCCATAGTAGAATGCCATGTATTTGACTCTGTGTACAAGCCCTGATAAAATTGAACCACCTTAGAACACGCCTATTCCTCACCCTCATAAAGGACACCATTCACCTCTATACCTCTAATATGATTAGTTCTTTGATAAGGATTTTCCTACCTGGTGAAAGAAATGAGTATTATTGTCACCCTCCTTCACAAACAACACCCAAGACTTTTGTCTCCAAGAAATCTCCTCCAAAGAAGCTAAATGGGCAACATCACATTTAATCTGAGTACGACGAGTTTGTTACACATGCGAAAGACCCAACAAGTCCTCTCTAACATCCAAACCCTACAATTCAGATAAAAGGCTTTTCTTCCGAAACGCCAAATCCCAAATTCCTCCTTATTCCACTTTTTAAAATCATCTTTAAGAGCTTTTAATTTACGAGCCAGAATAAAGCTTGGAGAACCCAAAAAACAATACCCATTCCACCATTGCGGAACTCTCTCCGCAAAACCCTCATCTTTCAACCACATATTCTCAAACTTAAAGGCACTTCGACCTTTATTGAGACCACCAGCTACCACCAAAAGTGGACAGTGATCAAAAACTACTCGAGAGAGCATCCTTTGTCATTACTATACAATTCTCTTGATATATTATCTTGCATTTATGATAATGTATGCTTGCAGTAAATTTTTTTTCCCATTGCTTCACTGACGGTTATTCTATCTCCGTTGCAGCATTTGAAGGAAGATATGAAGTCAAGTTACGTGGCTCGAGAACTTATATCGACTAACCGCTTAGCTCCTCAATCTTTGTAACTTTGTCAACTCTTCATGTTGTCATGTTAATCAATATTTGATGATTTCTATATCACATTTGTGCTGGTTAACCTTATATTATTAGTTAATTAACTCGAATGACATATATGAATATGGTGTTTCTTCCTATGAAGATCCCAGACAATCTAATTTGTAACTTTATTCAATCCCTGTAGATTAATATTGTAAATCAAATTTTAGTTTACACAAGAAATTGATTAATAGCTATGAAGCTTTCTTTATGATTTGTGTGATGCAACCATCTCCAAGGTGTGATGCCAAGGAACCCTAGGTGTGATGCCTAGAATTTGTTTATTTTCTTTAATTTTATTATTCACGGTTACTATTCACATCACTGTTCACAGCAATCCAATTCTTGATTTTTACCTTTGTTTTCATTCCCAAACCCTATTAATCCTTGTCCCCTTTGGAGACCCTATAATCCCTATTATTTTCTAGCCTATTACCCACCAAAACCTAACCCTAATTCTTCAAAACCCAAGCTATACTAGACCAGCCCCTGGTGTTCTAAATCATATTTTGTTGTTCCCCCTTGTCCTACGTCAAGCTTTTATTTTGATTGGGTCTTGGTGAATTTCTTAACGGGGGTTGGTTCACGACAATATGTTGTTTTTTTGGTTGTGACATCGGTTGGGTATGCTAGCAGTAGGGTCAGGACATAAGTTGCACCAACATGGACACGGGTACGAATACGACACAAGTACAGATACGGGGGTACGGCAATTTTGAAAAAACAAGGATATGACACGACATGGGTACAGCAATTAAATAATTAATTAAATTTTATATTTAGACATATTTTTTAATATAAAATTACAAGTCTATGTCTAATTGAATATAGATGCCTAATTTATTCAATTAACCAATAATGATGATGATGATGATGATAATAATAATAATAATGGGGGGATATATGTTTATTTTTTTAAAAGTGAATAAGTTACATGTAGTTATATACATTTAAAAAAGAAAAAGAAAGAATTAAATGTAGTTAGACAATTAAAATAAAAAGAAAATTGAATTTTAAAATAAAGCCTTTAGTTGAAGTGTTGAACACGTGAGTGTGACTTTTACTGGCTACTGATTGATGTGATAAAAGAGAGTTTGAATAGTTAAAAAGTTACATTCAAATTTTCACTATTTGTTAAACTTTCACAGTTCAAACCGGTGTCAATTCCTTAAAAATGTGTCAATTAGTAAAAAACTATTCAACTCTCATGGGGTAGGGGCGGATAAAACAAGAGAAAGGAAGATAAAGAGAAAACTAAAAAAGGAAGAGAAGAAGATGAAGCTAAAATAAGAAGAAAACGAAGCAGCGCTGCAGCAGTAGCAGCAACGTGAGGCTGAGAAGAAAAAGTAAAGAACTCTGAGATCGGTGTTGTGTCGGTGACCGGACCTGTGGTGGCAAGCAACGACAAGGTTTTTACTTTTTCTTTTTGTTTTTTTTTTTTTTTACCAGCCGGTTCAGATTTACTGGCCAAAATCCAGAATTTTCTCCAGTATAACCGAAATAACTCCAGTACGGCTGGTAAAGAAACCGACACGCCATGTCGGAGCGGTGTCGGCACCATGTCGGAGAAGTGAAAAAAAAAAAAAAAAAAGACACCACTCGGACACCGGAGTCCGGCGAGTCTTACCGGTATCGGTGTTTGACACATGTCGGACACCGGTACTTTGCCAAATGGCATGTCGGTGCAACCTAGGTCAGGACATTGGATGGTGGCTGGGCTTTGAAATTTTTTTATTCTGTTTGCAGTCAAGGGGGTTGAGGTAAATAATATCACAAATGATACTATAAATAATTCATAGGCTAGGCAATCGGTAGCGTGGGTGGTTTAAAAAATGTATATGTATATATATATATTCTGGGTTGTGGCAAAGAGTGGATTTTCTGGTGTTACGGTTGTGTTTGGGACCCACAACAACACTTGAAAACCACCGATTGAATTTTTGCTCCCATACCAAAAAAGATGCAAGATAAAACCAAAACTAATGCAACAAAAATTGAAGAGAAAAAAATAAAATATAAATAACCTAGGAGTCAGCACTTAACCTTACTTGGAGTCAACACCAAGCAAAGAAATAAAGCTAGAAGTCAGCACCTAGCGTTGCCTAGAGTCCACACCAGATCAATGGAAAATTTCCAAGAGAAATTTCATTTATCATTCAGACTTGTCTTGTCTCATACGAGTACAATAGTAAAGCTTACATGGAATAATAAAATTAAACCCTAATTCTAGCTGACTTAGAAAGCTAATCATTGAATTACAAAAACACCCTTGACTAGGAAATTAAATAAAATACTAATCACCTAATTTAATTATAAAAAAAAAATTAAATTGTAATAAAGCAAAGATGTAAAACACAATATAACTCACTAAACAGTAAATTTGTGAAGGGGTAACAAATATAACTAATGATACTGTAAATAATTCATGTGTTATCATACCAGCTTGGCATAGCCCTCACTTTCTTCTCGAAGAAGGTTAAATTTTGTTTGCTGATAAAGAAGACGAGTATTTACTCTGACCTGAAATCAACAAAACAAATACAACAATTATGATTGAGATTGGTTTTCACTTAAAACTCACCTGCAGATGAAATTATCAGTGCATGTCATTGTTTCCACTAGTTCACATTTCATTATAAACTGCACATGTTGAAACAGTCTATCTCATTTATACTTCACCCCTTGGAAAAAAGAAAAATTTTAAGAAAATAGATATGCTTCCCCGTGTACATGCCATGTATTAGTCCCAACTACTTGGCATATAATAGTACCTCAGATCGGCCCTTAATTTTACACTAAACTGTTTAAAAAACACCCCATGTGATTGGTGCAATTCTTTTGCTTTTTAAAAAAATATATTTTAGAAAGCGCTAACCAGATGAAGTTTATTGAGCAGAAAAGGATGATGGCAGAGTGGCTGCAACCATCTTCCCCATCAGGACAAACAACCCCAAATGTGAAGGAAGAGATTGCAAATGAACCAATTCACTCACAAAAGGAAGCCAATTGGGCTAAGTTGTGAGAAGCTGAATTTTAATATAATTTGTTATAACCAAATGCTCGCTCTCTTTTTGGATAGATCTCAAGTTTTGAGGATTTGGATAGATCCGATGACCAAATGCTCGCTCTCTTTTCTGGTTCCCTTTTTGATTGGGCTAGGGCTTGGGGACTCACATTTAGTGATTCTCTCCCGCTCTTCCTTAGCTCTCTTCTTCTTTGCTCTTAATGTTTCTATTCTCCTATGTTTGTTCCTTTCTTTCTTTTCTTGTATGTTTTGTTTTGCTAGTGCTTTTTTGCATTTAGCAGTTTATTGAATATACTTGCTTCTTACCTATCAAAAAATATATATATAATTTGTTATAACAAACGCTACAACCAAGTAAACCAAATTAAAATTATCTTAACTTTTGACAATCCACAATTATATTAAAATTTTGTACTAGAGTTAACACAGTTTTTTATTTGGGTTTTTATTTAATAAGTTATAACCAATTTTGTATACAAGGACAATACTGTAATTTCAGAAATTCCTACAAAAAATTAATGGTATTTTCATGGTTTAGTGGAATCTAGGGAAAAAAATTGATAAATTAGTTGAGTCTAGAAAATTCTAGAAGATCCTAAGTATCTTTAGATTTTATTTTCTTTGAGCTCAAGTTAATCTTTTATTATGTTTTTAGTTTACTAGTCAAACTAGGAATCCTAATACCACTAGTACAAGATCAAGTCCCACTAGACATATCATGGTAATCAAAGGTAAGTCTTAAGATGCCATGGTCTTGCATCGTCCCAGACTTGAGGCGACAAAAAGACAATAGCTGGATTTATGAGACACTAAATTCCAAATATAGTTATAATACATATCTATACTACTATTTAAGCGGTTTTCCCTATTTAGATTCCTCATTTTTTAGTTCAAAAATACCCTTACATTCCTATGTTTAAGTAGAGACAAAACTAAAGAACAATCTGGTAAAAATGCAACTTTAACTCCTACTAAAACATTGCCTAAAAAATAGGACAACTCTCCTGTTAATTTTCAAATTACTTTATCCACTTATAAATTAGATTCTCAAAATAAAAATTATATATATAAAATAAAAACCCAGGTTTTTTTTTTTTATAGAAACAAATAGGAACAAACAATCATTAAACTATTCTAAAAGACAAAAGAAAATCTAAAGAGCAAATAAATCCAAGAGAGCCCAACACTAAGACCAATGAAAGAGTCCGTTAGCACAAGTCTAACAACTGAGCCAAAGAATTCTCAGCATCCTCAAAAGAACGTCGATTACATTAGTCCAAATAACCAAATTTCAAATATCGAAATTATGTTTCCCAAGCCAATGATAACAACAAAATAATAAGTCTACAATTGAACCTGGCATGACCCAATCAATTCCAAACAACTGAAGCATATACATCCACACAGAATGAGCTACTGGGTAGAAAATCAGCAAGTTATCCACAGATTCCTATTACAATAGCACATACAGCAATAATTCGCCAAAGGACAACCACAAAGCATAAGATTATCCAAAGTTAGAATCTAATCATGAGCTGCTATCTACATAAAGAATGCCACCCTTTTAGGAACCTTTACTTTCCAAATGTCCTTCCAAGGGAAAATAGAATGAGTATCATCTCAAATCTTATGATAAAAAGACCAAATGTCAAACTTCCCACTTCCATTGAGGCGCCAAAAAGGCTGTCACAACAACCACCCCTAGGAATCCAAGATTGGATCAAGTGAAGAAAGGAGAAAGAAGCCACTAACTCCCACTCATTGAATTCCCTATAAAATCTTAAGTTCCACACTCTATCATTTCCACCCACTAAAGGACTAACACATTAGAAATACAAGCTTCTTTATTGGCTAAACACACAAATAACTGAGGACAGAGTTTTAAGAGAATTATCCCCAATCCACTTACCATGCCAATAAAGAATACGAGAACCATCCCCACCACAAAAGACAAGTTCTTAGAAAAGCCCTCCCACCCTTCACTAATGCTTCACCATAAGCCACACCAATGAGCCCTTCTACAAACTCTAGTGCTCTGCATCCCTTTCCCCTCCTCATATTTCATGTCAATAACCCTCCACCACGGATGAGTAGTTTCATGGTCATACCTCCAAAGCCATTTTCCTAATAAAGCTTGATTAAAGGACACCAAATTCTGAATTCCCATACCACCCAACTCACACGGTAAGCAGACCTTTTCCTAAGCCACCAAAGGATATTTGAAACACTCTTCTAAGGAACCCCACAAAAATTCCTCTAAATGCGTTCTAATCTAATAGCCACAGCTTTAGGAACAGTAAAAATGGAAAGATAATAAGTCAAAAGGCTTAAAAGGGTACTTTTCAACAAAGTGAGCCTGCCACCCTTTGACAAATAAAGACACTTCTAGCCCGTAAGCTCTCTCCATCCTCTCTAGAATAGGGTTCCAAATAGAGGCTGTCTTATATGAAGTACCCAATGGCATTCCCAAATAAATCATAGGCAAACTGCCCACCCTGCATCGAAGAATGTTAGCCAAAGTTTAAATGTTACTCACCTCCCCAATAGGGACAATCTCACTTTTCCCCACATTCACCTTCAAACCAGTAAAAGCTTGAAAACAAGTCAAAGCCAACCTAATTGAAACCAACCTAATTGAAAGCAACTGCTCTGTAGAAGCATTGCAAATAATAGATGGGAAATACGAATACCAGTAGTATTAATAGGCCCCACATGAAAGCCCTGAAGAAGACCAACTTTCTTAGTTTTCTTCAAAATCCGACTTAACCTCCATGATCAAAAGCAAGAGAAGAGGAGACAACATATCACCTTGTCTTAGCCCTTGAGAGCTATCAAAAAAACCAGTAGGAAATCCATTAACCAAAAATGAGAAGCAAACAGTAGTGACACAAGCCTTTAACCATCCCCTCCATCGAACCCCAAAATTCATCCTCTCCAACAAATAGAACAAAGTGTCCCAATCACATGATCATAGGTTTTTTCAATGTCTAACTTACATACCACTCCCGAAGTACAACACTTCAGTCTACTATCTAGACATTCGTTAGCAATAAGCACAGAATCCAAAATTTTCTACCACAAAAAACTTTTGCGACGTAGAAAGGAGTTTGTCCAACACCATACTCAATTTGTTAACCAACACCTTATATAACAGCTTATACACACTACCCACTAAGCTGATAGGCCAAAAATTTTAATATTCAGTGCATTATTTTTCTTGGGAAATAAAGATAGGAAAGAAGCCTTCAAAGACCATTCATACTTTGAGCTCCTATGAAAATGATCAAAGAAGGCCATAACATCCTCTTCCACTACACTCTTAGCATTTATGAAAAAAGGCCATAGTGAAGCCATCAGGACCTAAAGCTTTATCACCCTCCATCTTTTAGAGGACCTATACCACATCCTCCTTAGAAAAATCCCTCTCAAGAGAAAGCTACTCAACCTCCCGAATGCTAGCAAATTCCAAACCATCCATAGTAGAATGCCATGTATTTGACTGTGTGTACAAGCCCTGATAAAATTGAACCACCTTAGAACACGCCTATTCCTCACCCTCATAAAGGACACCATTCACCTCTATACCTCTAATATGATTAGTTCTTTGATAAGGATTTTCCTACCTGGTGAAAGAAATGAGTATTATTGTCACCCTCCTTCACAAACAACACCCAAGACTTTTGTCTCCAAGAAATCTCCTCCAAAGAAGCTAAATGGCAACATCACATTTAATCTGAGTACGACGAGTTTGTTACACATGCGAAAGACCCAACAAGTCCTCTCTAACATCCAAACCCTACAATTCAGATAAAAGGCTTTTCTTCCGAAACGCCAAATCCCAAATTCCTCCTTATTCCACTTTTTAAAATCATCTTTAAGAGCTTTTAATTTACGAGCCAGAATAAAGCTTGGAGAACCCAAAAAACAATACCCATTCCACCATTGCGGAACTCTCTCCGCAAAACCCTCATCTTTCAACCACATATTCTCAAACTTAAAGGCACTTCGACCTTTATTGAGACCACCAGCTACCACCAAAAGTGGACAGTGATCAAAAACTACTCGAGAGAGCATCCTTTGTCATTACTATACAATTCTCTTGATATATTATCTTGCATTTATGATAATGTATGCTTGCAGTAAATTTTTTTCCCATTGCTTCACTGACGGTTATTCTATCTCCGTTGCAGCATTTGAAGGAAGATATGAAGTCAAGTTACGTGGCTCGAGAACTTATATCGACTAACCGCTTAGCTCCTCAATCTTTGTAACTTTGTCAACTCTTCATGTTGTCATGTTAATCAATATTTGATGATTTCTATATCACATTTGTGCTGGTTAACCTTATATTATTAGTTAATTAACTCGAATGACATATATGAATATGGTGTTTCTTCCTATGAAGATCCCAGACAATCTAATTTGTAACTTTATTCAATCCCTGTAGATTAATATTGTAAATCAAATTTTAGTTTACACAAGAAATTGATTAATAGCTATGAAGCTTTCTTTATGATTTGTGTGATGCAACCATCTCCAAGGTGTGATGCCAAGGAACCCTAGGTGTGATGCCTAGAATTTGTTTATTTTCTTTAATTTTATTATTCACGGTTACTATTCACATCACTGTTCACAGCAATCCAATTCTTGATTTTTACCTTTGTTTTCATTCCCAAACCCTATTAATCCTTGTCCCCTTTGGAGACCCTATAATCCCTATTATTTTCTAGCCTATTACCCACCAAAACCTAACCCTAATTCTTCAAAACCCAAGCTATACTAGACCAGCCCCTGGTGTTCTAAATCATATTTTGTTGTTCCCCTTGTCCTACGTCAAGCTTTTATTTTGATTGGGTCTTGGTGAATTTCTTAACGGGGGTTGGTTCACGACAATATGTTGTTTTTTGGTTGTGACATCGGTTGGGTATGCTAGCAGTAGGGTCAGGACATAAGTTGCACCAACATGGACACGGGTACGAATACGACACAAGTACAGATACGGGGGTACGGCAATTTTGAAAAAATAAGGATATGACACGACATGGGTACAGCAATTAAATAATTAATTAAATTTATATTTAGGCATATTTTTAATATAAAATTACAAGTCTATGTCTAATTGAATATAGATGCCTAATTTATTCAATTAACCAATAATGATGATGATAATAATAATAATAATGGGGGGATATATGTTTATCTTTTTAAAAGTGAATAAGTTACATGTAGTTATATACATTTAAAAAAGAAAAAGAAAGAATTAAATGTAGTTAGACAATTAAAATAAAAAGAAAATTGAATTTTAAAATAAAGCCTTTAGTTGAAGTGTTGAACACGTGAGTGTGACTTTTACTGGCTACTGATTGATGTGATAAAAGAGAGTTTGAATAGTTAAAAAGTTACATTCAAATTTTCACTATTTGTTAAACTTTCACAGTTCAAACCGGTGTCAATTCCTTAAAAAATGTGTCAATTAGTAAAAAACTATTCAACTCTCATGGGGTAGGGGCGGATAAAACAAGAGAAAGGAAGATAAGGAGAAAATAAAAAAGGAAGAGAAGAAGATGAAGCTAAAATAAGAAGAAAACGAAGCAGCGCTGCAGCAGTAGCAGCAACGTGAGGCTGAGAAGAAAAAATAAAGAACTCTGAGATCGGTGTTGTGTCGGTGACCGGATCTGTGGTGGCAAGCAACGACAAGGTTTTACTTTTTCTTTTTGTTTTTTTTTTTTTTACCAGCTGGTTCGGATTTACTGGCCAAAATCCAGAATTTTCTCCAGTATAACCGAAATAACTCCAGTACGGCTGGTAAAGAAACCGACACGCCATGTCGGAGCTGTGTCGGCACCATGTCGGAGAAGTGAAAAAAAAAAAAAAAAAAAAAAAAAAAAAAAGACACCACTCGGACACCGGAGTCCTGCGAGTTTTTTTTTTGGATAGGTAAGAAAGTAATATTATTAATAGAAAAGAATATAGATACACAAAGTTCACAGTAGTGAACAAAGAGCAACAAAAAGAAATAAAGGAATCAAAATCCCAAAATTTTAAGTTATCAAAAAAACTCAAAATAAAAATAAATAAATAAATAAAGGGTTTTCAAACAACATCATTTGTAATAGCGATGATGATAATTATGAATTATCACATATTACATGTTGTAATGATCATAATACAAGAGTAATAATTTGTGCTTGTTAACATTTTGGACTATGCCACCATATGAGTATGTAGCTACAAAACCATGATCAACTTACCTCTTTGTTCTTCAAGTCCTGAGCCTTTATCTTGATCATTTCAGCTTCCCATAGAAATTCTTCCTACAACAAACGGAACATATATTTTAGTGTTTTATTTCTTCCCTGTTATTGATATAGAGGTCTCAAAGCAACATACTAGAAGCCAAAACCAGATAACCAACAAGAGAAACTAAAAAATCAAAATATGAATAATGATATCGTTAATAATAATCATTACAATCACCTCACAACGCTCCTGGAAAAGCCTCAAAGGAACCAGTGCAGAATCTGCCATCCATTTTGCCTAAAAAGAAGAAAATGAAAACTATTATAAAAAAAAATAAAAAATAAAAAAGCAACAAAAAAATATGAATCATATGAAAGAAAAAGAAACATAAAGAGACATGACTTGTCTTGCATGTTTATGAATAATAAATACTTTTTGATTTTTTATAATTCAAAAGTTTGGGAGGATTTGAACCCTAGATGTCTCTTTAAGAAACACTAAGAAGTGACAACCAATTGAGCTTACAAGGCTCTTGGCATAAATAATCAATACTTTGGAAGTAACATGTTTGTAAAACTATGATGTGCAAGTGAAGGAAATTAAAACAACAGATTGGGGAGGATAAGATGTGCTGGAAACTAGACCAAAAAAAGGGCTTCAAGGTTGGTACTTTTTACCAACTTCTATGTGCCCCTACAAGCACCAGCGATCAGTGTTTCCCTTGGAAAATCATTTGGAGATCAAAGGCCCCGTTAAGAGTAGCCTTTTTCATATGGACTGCGGCTTTGGATAAGATTCTGACAATTGACAACTTAAGGTTGAGGAAGATAAGGATTACAAATTGGTGTTATATGTGCAAATGTAATGGTGAATTTGTTGATCACCTTTTGCTACATTGCTCTATTGCTTCAAACTTATGGTCCATGATATTGGGTTTGTTTAGAGTTCATTGGATGATGTCAAAATCTGTTGTTGAGCTTTTAGCTTGTTGGCAAGGACAGTTTGGTCGTCATTAGAATAGTCATATTTAGATGATCATTCCCCATTGCTTGATATTGTGCATTTGGAGGGAGACGAATAGCAGGAGCTTTGAAGAAATCGAAAGTTCTATGCCTGATCTGAAGTTATTCTTTTTTTGAACTTTATTGGATTGGTTGTCAGCCATGAGGAACCTTTACTTTCTAATGTTGATTTATTAGATTTATGTAACTTTTGTAACTGATTGTTTACTCCTGTATAATTCCTGTATACTTGGGTGACTCATTTTTTATGATTTATATAATTTTATTACTTATCACATAAAAAAGGACATTAAAGCAGCATGACTCCAAAGAAAACAATAGTAAAGCTTTCTAGCATGTTTATGAATAATCAATAATTTGTAAATAACATGTTTGTAAGGCTACGATGTGCAAGTGAAGAACATTAAGGTAGCATGACTCCAAAGAAAATAACACAAAAACTAAAAGCTCTAAGTTGGACCTATGTTTGTAAAAAGGGAAAGTGGAAGGGTGGAAAGGGGGAGTAAGGGGAGCCCATGGAAACACTATCCACTAATTGGTTCAATGAATAGAGAAGGGAAAGGATAAGAGCAGGTATGAGATCCCATTTTCCCACCAAATTCTAATCCAACCAAAGGTGGATAGATTGGAGGAAGTAAAGAGATGCTTTTGAATGCTTTCCCTCCCTAAATACCACTACAACCAGGACAGACAACCCAAATGGGAAGGAAGAGGTTGCAAGTGCATTGGTTCAATTGCAATCTCTAGCAAGTCTCACCACAATCGTTGACAAGTAGGAGCACGGCAAGAACATTGCCAAGGGGATAAATCCCCAAGTCCAAATGGCTTCACCATGGCTTTTTTGCAGCACTGTTGGGGGGTGGTTGCAGTAGATGTGTTTGCTGTTTTTGAGGAATTTCATTAATACTGTAAGTTCAAAAAATCCCTTAATTCCTCATTTATAGCATTAATCCCCAAGAAACATAATGCTATTAATGTTATAGATTTTAGACCTATCAGTTTGATTGGGAGTGTTAATAAAATTGTGGCTAAGGTGTTGACAGATAGATTGAAAGAAGTGTTGGATAAACTTATTTCTGCTCCACAAAATGCAGGCGTCAATGAGAGGCAGATTCTGGATTCAGTGCTCATTGCCAATGAGTGCTTGGATAGCAGAATCAAAAGTCACATTCCTGGCATAGTCTATAAGTTAGATATAGGAAAGGGTTTTGACCATGTTAATTGGGAGCTTCTTCTTTATTTATCGGAGAGGATGGGGTTTGGTGAAAAGTGGAGCGCAGATTTGTACATGTATCACCACAGTAGAATTTTCTGTTTTGGTTAATGGGTCTCCCTGTGGTTGTTTTGGCTCTTCTAGGGGTTTAAGGCAAGGGGATCCTTCATCTGCTTTGCTCTTCATCCTTGTCATGGAAGTTTTCAAAAGAATGCTATAGAAGATAGAGGAGGACAGACCTATTAAAGGTTTTAAGGTGGGAAATTATATTGCTGGTGGATTGTCTGTCTCACATCTTTTATTTACTGATGACACCATTCTTTTTTGTGATGCTGATACTGAACAAATTTTGTATATTCGTTTGTTACTAACTTGTTTTGAGGCTGTGACTGGGTTGCGAGTTAATTTGGGAAAATGTGAGATGGTACCGGTGGGTGAGGTGGAGAATATACATGAATTGGCAAATCTTTTTTATTGCAAGGTGGGATCTTTGCGTATTGCAAGGTGGGATCTTTGCCCATGACTTGTCTTGGCATGCCATTAGGGGCTTCTTCTAAATCAACAGCAATTTGGAATCCTATTTTGGAGAGATTTGAACGTCATTTATCTGGTTGGAAGAGGATGTACTTATCTAAAGGGGGAAGGTTGACATTATTGAAGAGCACGCTTTCAAGCTTGCCTATATATTATTTATCTTTATTCACCATTCCCACTTGAGTGGAAAATAGAATAGAGAGGTTACAGAGGAATTTTAGTGGGTTGTTTAGGAGAGGAGTTCAAGCACCACTTGGTGGAATGGGATAAGGTATGCACTCCTTTGGCTTATGGGGGGTTAGGGATTTGAAAACTTACCACTTTCAATCAATCTTTGTTGGGAAAGAGCCTATGGAGGTTTGGGTTGGAGGTATACAAATTGTGGAGACGGGTTGTTACTGTAAAATATGGAGAGGAATGGGGTGGATGGTTAACAAAACCTGTTAGGCACTCATGGATGTGGGTTATGGAGGAGCATTAGAATGAAGGGGAATCATTTCTTACAGAGAATTTGGTTTGTTGTGGGTTCTAGTAGTCAAATTCGATTCTGGCATGATAATTGGTGTGGGGATCAACCATTAAAACTGATGTTTCCTGTATTGTTTGAAATTGCCATGGATAAGAATGATTCTGTGGAATCATTATCAAAGAGAGGTGGAAGGGCAGAGTAGGAATTGGCATGTGGATTTCATAAAAAAAATTTAACAATTGGGAGATTGATGAGGTGGCTTCATTTTTCCATTTGTTAGACTCTCATACTCCCCTTAGGGAGGGGAATGATAAGATGATACAAAAGTTAAAAAGTAATGGGGAGTTCACTGTGAGATCTTTTTATGAGAAATTGCAAGGCTCAGCCCCTATGCATTTTCCTTGGAAGGTCATATGGAGGACCAAGGCACCTCAGACAGTTTCTTTCTTTATGTGAACAGCGGCTCAGGAAAAAAATTCTCACCAATGAGAATCTCATCAAGATAGGCTTTTCAATGGTGAGTAGGTGTTGTATGAGTAGCATGGCTTTCAAGTTATGAAGTTTTATTTTTAGGATGTTTGGGGTTCAGTGGGTTTTACCGAAGAAGGTTCTTGATTTATTATTTGGGTGGCAATGTCGTGGACCAAATTCAGATATCTGGAATCTTATCCCTTTATGTTTGATGCGAACTATATGGAGGGAACAAAATCGGCACATTTTTGAAGATATGGAGTTCACATCTTCTCAAATACAAGCATCCTTCATTAGTTCTCTTTATAAGTGGTCTTTTGTATCGGGTCTTACTGACAATATCTCTATTCACTCCTTCATAGAGTCAACTCATATGTAGATATTATCCTCTTGTAATTCTTTAGACTACTTCATGTTTATTTTCACGATGTAGCCTCTTTTCAATAATATTATTATTACCTATCAAAAAAAAAAAAAACAATCTGATACTTTTAGTTTTTTTTTTTATTTTTTAGTTACCAAGTTTAAAAGATCAAAACTTTCCATCTTCTATGAATCGTCAGACATCTTCAATGTGTTTTCTTGACATTGACTTAGCAATCTATTTGTGAATAAATTTGTAATTTTGGCAGAGATTTGACTATTATATAAATTGTGACCAATCGCAATTTCTGATGTCAGTTAGCCATAAAATAATGCCTCTACCTTTCCTACCTCTGTTTTTTCTTTCCCTCCTACCAAACACAACAATGATAAAAAAAAAAATCTTTTTCATTCACCTTTCCTACCCTTCACTGTCAACCCTTCTTTTCAATTTTCCAACCTTTCAACCAAATTAGTGCAGAGCCAAAAGGAAACATAAACTCATTTGTCCATACAGTTTTTATTAATGTCTATTTGCCTGTTTATTTTTATTATTTCAGTCTTTTGGAAGGGAAAGATACTAAACAGAGTGGAACATTGGACTTATTCCCCTTCCTTCACCTCTTATTCCAAATGATTAAAACCCCCAGATTCATTTCAACTTAAAAAGGCTAAAGGCCAATATCGACAAGCTATTCACGATGCTGAAAAAATGAATCATCACAGGTATATGCCACAGTATAAGCAAATAATTACAACCAACATCAGTAAAAGAACCACAAAATAGATACCAATAATGTCAAACCTCTATTTTATGAAAATAATAACAATAAACAGCTTCCAGAAACATAGCAAGCACCCAAATCAGAGTCCTACCAATAATACTGTACACATTAAAATGCAATTTACAAATAAGTCAACATAGCATTAGAAATATTACAAAGCAACCATAATTTACGAGTCTCAACACAAAATCCAAATACCACAAAGCATTTTTTTTATTACACTTACCAATTTTGTGAGACGAGAACGGTACTCCCCGGGCATTGCAATCTGAAGACAAAATGAATGAATACATGTAAGGAAAAGCTTGTCGACTAGCATCAAATATATAAAGTAGCAGGTCAATAGTAGAACAAATAAAACCAAGCAATAGAGCAAAACCATGCATAATGGTGTATAACCTTATAGGCAAAAAGAGGTAACACCAAACGCCACAAAGATGAAACAGGAAATTAAGGAAAAACTCATTGACCAAATTTATCAAAATAGAAACCAAAGAAAATCCTTCCTTTTTATTTTTTATCAAATCCTACTTCATGATACTCACTTTGTAAAATATACATCCCCCTTCGTTAGTTTATATATTTTCATTCATTTCCTAAACTATGCAGTCATAATGCAATAAATCCATGCTTTCCTGCACATTATTTTGACAATATAATATGAAGAGTTTAAACAACTTTCCTGTTAATTTTTTTTAATAGAAAAATACAACTTACAATAGAGGATTGAACCCATGACCTCATGCTTCACTCCTTATTTATTGGGAGGGGAGATGCCATTGACTACAAAAATCATGGGCCTATTTGGGCTGTAAATGTTTTGAGAAAACAATTAAATTTTAAACTATTATACAAAGTATAGAAAACTCAAGTTGCTCTTAACATCTAAGCAAACAAGATGCACTTCCTAAAAGAGCTACATTTAAATAAAAGGAAGAGCCTTCTTCCATTGTTCATAGACAAGGAATACAATTGGATCGGCAGGGTTTTAGAATTCTGTATATAGGACAACCACCACCACCCCAACAGTCCATATCCTTATTTTTGTCTATCAAATATTTCTCCTTTGTGCCCCAGATATTCTTTTCCTGTTCTTCCTTGCTTCACTAACATACCATGTTGATACTTGTCGAGAAGTAGATTTCCTGTACTAATGTTTGTGCCCCCAAAGCTACAGCTCACACATACTCTCTGACTAAATTATCATCCCAAGCAATTAGCCTCACCACTAACAGGAAATCCTCCATGCAAATATTTTTCAATTGAACAACCTAAGCATTTTTCAACAACAAAGTCCCTTGCACAAGATAATTTCTTAGAAAAGTGCCAAGATTATCCATAAATGAATTAGGAAGATTGCTGAACCAATATTTTACCATTGCAATGTAGAAAAAGTAACCACTGCATCACTCAAATAAATTATGGTGCGCTTGCATAAAAAAACATGTGAAGAAGTTTAAAACAGACTTGCAACTTCAACTAACAGGGCCCACATTCCTTAGTTCACTAATAACAGACTTTTAAATCATATATTCGTATGCACCATGCTTGAATTTCTTTAAGCATGCCCCACTGCAGGGTACAATAAACTGCAATCACCAACTCTAAAACTTACACTCCCAAAAAAGATTGAACCCATAACTTCAAAAAGGCCACAATCAAACTTTGAACCAAGATAAAGGTTTTCAATCTCAATTCCAACCCTCCAATAACCAAATTTCAAACCAAGCAATATAATCATAGAAACCAAAAAAATATATCACACAATTTCCGTTGTGTTTGTTTCCCTCACAAATTTTCTCAGCAACCAAACAAAAAAATAAAATTTTAACAGAGAAAAAATTTGCCAAAAAAAAAAAACGAAAATCATACATCTTGAGCCATTTGCGTAACAATATCTGCTAAACAAGAACCCAACTCTTCGCGGGACAATCCATCCACGAACTCCACCGATTCCAACGCCGCTTTGCACTTCTGAAACGGCAATTCACCGCGAACCTAAGAATCAAACACACAGAAAATTCAAAAAAAAACTAATCCAAAATCCGAAGAAAAATTAGAAAAAGCAAAAATTAAATGCAAAAAAAATAAATAAATAAATAAGAGAGAGAACCAAGGTCCAGCAAAGCTCGTAGAGGAAGCGAAGCATGGGGACCGGTTCGGAGAGTTTGAAGCTAGGGTTTCCATTCTTCAATTCGCGAACAAGTTCCTCCGTGACGTATATACAGTCTATAGAAGGGAGGGACATTTTTCAGAGAGAGAGAAAATTGGAATCAAACCCTAGCCTAGCCTAGCCTATAGACACCACAAAAGTTACAAGTGTGGATCAGGGAGAAAGGTGGGTTTTCATGGAGAATAAAACAGGGTTTCAAGTTTGAAGTTTCAGGGGAATCTGAAAGTGAAAGAAGTTGCAGTTCTGTGTTGTATTGTGTGGGGGTTAGGGCCTTTTTGAGAGGAATTGGGAAGTGGTGCTTAAACTGGAGTCTGGAGGGTATTATTATTTCCTAAATCCTGATGCCTGAAGTGACCTGTGCTGTTTGTTGTTTGGTCTTTGGAGCCAGTTTTTCTTTCTCTCTTTTTCCTTTTTTACCTAGCCTAGCCTAGCCTATAGACACCACAAAAGTTACAAGTGTGGATCAGGGAGAAAGGTGGGTTTTCATGGAGAATAAAACAGGGTTTCAAGTTTGAAGTTTCAGGGGAATCTGAAAGTGAAAGAAGTTGCAGTTCTGTGTTGTATTGTGTGGGGGTTAGGGCCTTTTTGAGAGGAATTGGGAAGTGGTGCTTAAACTGGAGTCTGGAGGGTATTATTATTTCCTAAATCCTGATGCCTGAAGTGACCTGTGCTGTTTGTTGTTTGGTCTTTGGAGCCAGTTTTTCTTTCTCTCTTTTTCCTTTTTTTGTTGGGTCGGGTTTCGGGTTGGATCCTTGATGAGCAGATCGTAAAAGCCCATATTGTATTGGCCCAAAATGAAGTTATTTGGGTTCCAAAATAAACTTCACACCTTGGATGAATATTTAAATATTATTTTTATCCCTAAAGTTTGGGAAAAGTTCTTTTATGTCCCTAAACTATAAAAGCATTTTCAATTTTTGTCCTTAAATTTTTTTTAAATCCTAAATTATTGAAAAAAAAAAATCTATTATCACCCCTAAACAGGCCAAACTATTAAAAGAAAAAATTGTCCTTATTTATGAGAGACCACACCAACAACTTAACTTATTCTCATGTCAAGCCAAACCTACGCAAATGAGTAAAGTCATGTTGCTGCCTCTCAAAGAGTAGAGGTTCTATTGATTTTATCTTCCTCTCTAGATTAAAGATTTTATATACAGTCACCACTTATTTAATTATTGAAAAAATAAGAAAAGCACAATTAAAAAGTACATTCTTATTGATGAATTGAAATTGTACATCTTTATAAAGTGACTAAATATTGCATGACTTTGGTCCTAAATACAATCTAAGTAATAATTAAGCTAAAATGCAAAACTAACCCTTTAAGTTTATTCAGATTTCATTTTAATTCTCTAATTTTGTTTTCATTCATTTTTAGACATGGCAAAACGGGCAGGTCGGGTCGGGTTTGGGTTGGGTTAATCGGGTTGCGGGTTAAACGGGTCACGGGTCAAAAACAGGTCAATTTAAGCAGGTCAAAAATAGGTTCGGGTCAATCAGGTTGCGGGTCGGGTCAAGTTGACCCGTATTTTTCACATGAATTTTTTATTACTATCTTTTTATAAAGAAAACAACATGTATTTGCCATTTGGAAAGTTATGCAACAAATTAATTGATGTAAAATGCATCATTTTGAATTCACCAATTCTATAAAGAATAAACTCAGTTAAACTTATTAATACTTATTCAATAATTTTAAAATTATACAAATCCTAACATTGTTATCTAAAACAAAATAATACAAAGATAAGTAAAACAAATACACAAGTTTTATTTCTACACAATATCAATATTCCAAAATATAAAACAAAATTACAAATAACTTATTGGATAAATCATTTAATAAAGAATAAAAACATATAAGAAATTTACAATCTTGAAAATTAATTTTATAATCTATTATCAATTGTGGTTCGTACTCTATTTCAATTAAGATATACATTAAAGTTTGATTGCTTACTTATTTATACATGGTCTCTTTTATGAATATCATATCATTGTTAAGCAACACACATTCTAGGAAATATCATAATTTATTTTGAAAAGTCATTTATTTTGGACATAAATTGTTAAAAAAATAGGTTTAAACATTCATAATTTATGCTAATTTGACACTTTGGCTTTACTATTTTCACACTTGTGAATGTTTCTCACACATGTCTACAATTTTAAATATATGTTTTTAACTCTACTGTAACCAGATTATCTTGGCATGTACTTTACTATTTGATATCTAAAAATCTTTACTCATTACAGAATGCTCAACTATTTATTTTTCAATTAATTTGGATGCAATTATATAAATGCATCAATTGTTTTCTTAAAACTCACAACAAACAATTAAACCAATATTGTCTTAATTTTACTATTTTTTTTTTACCCAAAAAAAAAAGTTAAAAAAAAAAAAAAGGTTTGGGTCAGGTCATAGGTCAAGTCGGGTTGACCCGCAAAAAAAACGAGTCAACCCGTTTTTGCTTCGGATCAAAAAATCGAGTTCAGGTCAGGTATTTTTCAGGTCGGGTCAGAAAATTTTGACCCGTTTTACCATGTCTATTCATTTTAGTCCTCTAAGTTTCAACTTTATTCAATTAAGGTTTTTCCATCAACTTTTATTATATGTTGTGGTTAATTTTTCAATGTTTTATATTTTTCTTCAAAATTTTTTAATTAAAAAAAATCAATTAATAATTGAAAAATATTTTCCAGATTTGTTTTTCAAAATTTTTTAATAAAAGTTGGCGGAAAGGTCTTAATTGAATAAATCTGAAACTTAGAAGACTGAAATGAATGAAACCAAGATTAGAAAACTGAAATGAAATCTAAAAAAACTTAGAGAGTTAGTTTTGCATTTTAGCCTAAAAATTACATGGCTTTGAATCCTAGTTAAATTCTACAAAAATAAAATTAAATGAAAAAGAATTGATCTAAGTTCAAAGACTATGTTACAAGATGAAAATGTGTTAGGCATCTACATTGCCTAGTGAAACCAATCTTCTAGAATTTGATAACCAATTGCATGTCACATCATTCAACAACAATTATAGCACCCAATAACATATAGGAACCAAGAAGGGCGAACTATAATCTTCTTCAATATTCCTTAGTGGTCATAACATCAAAGTAATTCTCAAAACCCATCTAAGTACGAAATATGTCCCAAACTAGGGGCATTGACTAGGTATGTTCAATTTCTTTCAATGAATAACTCGGTTGCTAATTGAAATTATCATTTTTGCAAGGATCATGGTAAAAGACCCCAGTATTTCAAGGCACATACACAGTGGCATGAATAACACCCAAAATCTGAACTGAACAAAGAAAGAAATTAAAACCACTCAAAAAGAAGAAGAAAAAATACAAAATCTTGCCTTCACCATTGTTGTTACTTGTTAGTTCTTCTGACTAGGAATTCTCATAAACTTGTTTAAAAGAAAACATGATATGTCTCAATATATAATGAGGGTCTAGCACAACAACATACAACAAAAAATTGATTAATATTATTAATATTTTCCCAATATTTGTCATATTTCTTTCTCATGCTAGCAGCTATATACTTCAACGTACTATCCTCATTTCTACTCAAAGTCAACAATTTAGATTACACTGACATAAGTTCATAGAAAAATGCATTAGATGTAACATGTAAAGAGCCTGACAATTGCAAAGTCGCCAAGTAAAAAAGTTTCAGAGAAGTTGCAAAAATATTTTAGCATTTCCCCAATCAAGCACATTAGGAAGCTCAATATTCTTTCTCCCCTCCCTTTTCCTCTCCGATTATTATCCTCAACCTCATTCTCATCATTATCACCATCTTAAAAATATGATTCCAATTGTGAGTCTTCCTCTTGTAGCCACTCAAAAGCATTTTGGAACTTCATAGCTGCCTCTAACATCATATATATTAAGTTCCACCAAGTTGGAAGATTTAGGTATACTAGACTTTTACTAGAAATCCTTTCACGCTTTACACCTCACATACAATAAGGTTAACAAATGTGCACAACACCTCACATGCAAAAACTCATTATCTAAGATGACGGTCTTCCAATCCTTAGTATTTCTTTTCAAATATTTGATGGCAACATCATTTGAAATTGCATTATCTATCCTATCTATCCCCCACTCTAGCAAGCACTTCTCAATATGCTTACCAATTATGAAACCCTTGTGATTAGGAACAAGACAAAATTTTAAGATTCTTTTATGCAACTTCCAATCATTATCAATCCAATGAGTGTGGCATACTCGTTGCTTGTGCAAGGCTTTTTTCAATTTGTTATTCTCTTCATAATAAAGATTCATACAATCACAAGCAGCAGTGGTGCAAGAAGAGATAGTAAAACTAGGTTCCAAAACCTCAACAAAAGACTTAAAACCTTCCTTCTCCACATGCCTAAAAGGTAACTCGTCAATAAATTATCTTTTCTAAGGCATTCTTCACAATTTTTTCACTAAACCCCACTACCTAAAGAGTAGATTGCCCTTATTTTTTTTTTTTTTTTTTTTTTTTTAAGAAAACAAAGTGTCTTTTGCCTTTTGTCTACAACCTTATAAGCATGCCTGGGTCATTTAATTATAAAGATGATTCCACAAATTACTAGTCTCATCCCTTTTCCCGCGACACCCATAATCTTTAACACAATAATTAGATGTTGCTCTAGGGTGAGAAGGATCACAATCACCTAGAAAAGTGATCCCAAACTTTAGATTTTTTTAGGACACTTAGTAGAAATTTGTGTTAGTTTGATAATTTGTTCCAACTATTTCAAGATACAAATTATAGTATTTTTGTTAATTTTTCAGCTTGATAAAGCAAGACAATTGTATCAAGCATTCCATGGTTCCACATTTCCATATGAACATTGTTGGAATCTTTTGAAGCACTTACCAAAATAGTTGCGTGCTATTCAAGATCATAGATCAAAAAGAGGGAGATTTGAGACAACATCTTAATCTTCTAATTTAGGGTCTATAAATTTAGAGGATGAAGATATCCCACATGTTCCCAATGTATTGGAGAGACCACCAGGTAAGAAGGCTGAAAAAGAATGATTTGAAGAAACAAAAGAGCAAAGAATGGTACAATTTCAAATAAGGAAGACTTATTAAATGTCATGATGGAAGAAAGAAAAAAAATAAATGAGATGAAAATAGTCATTACTAAGAAATTAGGACATCTTGTAAACCATGAGTAGGAGATGGCGCAAATTCACCTTGAAAATAAAAAACTTACAACGGCACAAATGAAAATGGAGTTGAAAATGGACAAATTGAAAGAGGATAGGGAAATGGAAAAATTGAGATTGGAACAGATGAAGGAGGAAAAAGAAATTATAATCATGGATGCAAGTGTGTTACCTCTAATGCAACAAGAATATATTCACCTGCACCACAAGGAAATCCTTAAAAAAATGAAGGAATTAAAAGGAATTAGCTTTGACAGATAAGCTCTTGTTTTGTATGATTATGAGAGCACTTTAAACTTGTTTTGTTGCAATGTGATCCCACTAACTAAGGATAATAGTTGTTATTTACTATTATTTGATGTATTACAATTTGTCACTGTAAGTAGTCGATAGATTTTATGCTATTGTCATTTAAAATTCTATTTGAAGATTATATATATATATATATATATACAATCTTAGAGTGTCATCAATCTTATTTATATTGAAAATGTATAATTGTTCAAAAAATATGATTGTTGTTAAACATGACTATTTATAAAAGGCGTAAATGCACTTTTAGTCCCCACATTTTGGCTTGTTTCCATTTTGGTCCCAACATTTCTATTTTACCACTTTTAGTCCTTAAACCAATTAACGCGTATTATTTTAGTCCTTCTCGCCAGTTAACAGTCGAAAATCACGGAGGTGACTAACGGAGGGATTAAAATATTATTAAAAATTCACTGTAGTAATAAAATAAAATAAGAAATTTAAAACAAGAACACACCAGAACATAAAAACAAGAACAGAAACCCAAATATTCAAATTCACAACTCAAACCCAGATTTTCTCATCTTTCAATCAACAACAAAACCTCCAACAAATAAAATTCATAAACCAGAACAAGAGCAAGGATACCTAGATCTGAAAAAACTCAATTACGCAAGTCTCAAACAAACCTAAATACCCACTCATCTAAGTTTCAAACAAACCTAGATACCCACTCATGGGCAACTGATTCTCCTCTTGCTACATGCCACAACCACCACCAGCGATGTTCACATTTTTCATATCCAGACACCATCCTCTACCGAAACCTCCAACAAATCAAACCCATAAACCCAAAAAAAATCATCAAACCCACATGAAAAAAAAAAAAAAAACCCAAAAATTTAAAACAAGCCACCACCCAAATGGAAAAACAAACCCAGGTCAGAGAGATCGTGACCAACACTAATCGATCTGTGACCTACATGCCCCAACCCAGTGATGGAGCTCCACACGCGGTGACGCTGATCCCAGGCGATGGGATCGGACCTTTGGTGACCAGAGAGGTGGAGTGAAGAAGGATGCTGAAAAAGAGTTGGAGAAACCAATTTGATACGATAAGGTTAAGGTTGTCGTGAAGGAGCTCAACGTTCAGTGAGAAGCTAATACGATCTCTAATCTACAAAACAATCTTGTTGCTGTCGCCTCTTACAAACCCACCCACCGATCTCGCCGCTGTCAGACCCACCTGCCCATCTCGCCTCCTTCAGACCCACCCACCAATCAGTGGTCCTTTACCTCTCTCTTTCTCTCAATCTATCTCTGCCTCTCCCTCTCTCACAATCAATGCTTATTTTTTAGAAAGACTGAATTTTTTTTGTTATGCTTTTTTGTTGATTTGGTTTATATATTTCGATTTCCTATTATAATATTTAGTCCCACCCACTTAAAATTATTTTCATTTCTTGAAAATATTTTACACTTTGAAATCATTTTAATCTGGGTTTCTGTTCTTGTTTTTATGTTCTAGTGTGTTCTTATTTTAATTTTTTTAATTGCTGCAGTGAATTTTTAATAATATTTTAATCCCTCCGTTAGTTACCTCCATGATTTTCGTCTGTTAACTGATGGAAATGACTAAAATAACACGCGTTAATTGGATTATGGACTAAAATTGGAAAAATAGAAATGTAGGGACCAAAATAGAAAAAAACCAAAATGTAAGGACTAATAGTGCATTTACACCTTTATAAAATATGATATTTAAATAAAATAAAATAAAAAGATTGTTGAAAATTTTGAAAATGTTGTTGGGAATGAATAGAGGAAAAATAAAGAAATATTAAAAAAAGAATAAAGAATATTAAAGGAAGAATAAAAAAATAATGAAGAAATAATATTTAAATGAGATAGAGGAAAGATACAGAGTCTATTGGAAAGTAAATTTAATTGTTCACTCTCCAAACAACACAAATATTTAGAAAAGCTATTGGAGGTGCTCTTAGTTCAATTAAGTTTTTTTATTTTTTTAATTTTCTTTTTACTCTTAATCCAATTTTTTTTGTTATAGACACTAAGGAGTCAATTAAAAAGTTATAAACTCATAACCTTAAGCAAGGTAAGTTTTTTTCAATATTTATTTCTTTACTTAATAGGATTCACTTGAGTTTCTTGATATAGTTCCTCTAAATTTTTATGCCTGATGTGTGTGGTGTCTACATCCTTTATTTGATATTAATTTGATCATGAATTGATTACAATTAGTTCATATTTGTTCTTTTGTTGTTATTTCAATTTTTATGTTAGAATGACATGGTTATCTATATAATATTAGTTTAGTGTACTTTTTTATTTATTTATAATTATTTGTTTATGATAATGATTTTTTTTTTTAAGTTAGTTTAATTTATAGGGCTTTTTGTGGCTTTCTTTAGTTTATGTACTACGTTTCTAGTTTTTTAAATGTAAACATGTAATATTCTAGATTTTGTTATAGGATGCGTATGCATCATCGAGGTTGTGTACGCACCCCAAACCTAGATTAGGCAAAAAATTACTTTTTGATTTAATTGATTGCTTCTTCACATGTTTTATGATTCGGTTGACTTCAAATTCCTAGGATTAAGTAAAGTAATTTAATAGGTTGTTTTCAATGATTTTATCATTCAATGTTACCATGATTTGAATATTTTAGAATAGAATCTTTTTTGTCAATGCATTATTATTTGATTTAGTTAATTGACCTTCCATATTTAAAAGTATATGATTTAGTTGTGGTTTTAAATATGGTTTTTTTTTTTCTTCTATGTTGTGGTGTGATGTTTGATAATATGTTTTGTGTGTTTTATTTAATATAATATGTATGTGGTTAAGATTAGAGATTATGCCTCTTTTCGTAATATCTTTAATTAAATATGACTTATCAACATATAAATGGAGTTCAACCCATAGGGCTGGGCAAGTTTGAGTGTCTAACACCTTCCTTTTCTCATATTTTAACTCCAGCACTAATATCTGGTGTGTAGACCCATGTAAGGGGCCCAAGTTAGTTCATAGACCTAAACAAAGTGGCAACTGTTGACCCTCCCCCTCCAATTCATTCGGCTGAAACGTGCTCACAAGGGACAAACCGTGTGCGTGTATTGCACAAAAATAGTGGACTCGCAATAGCCACTAAGGAAGATATAACTCCAAAAGTTGGAATAGAGTTTGATTCGAAGAAAGAGGCATATCTATATTACAATATGTATGTTAGATATGTTGGATTCAATGTTCATAAAAAAAAAATGGCAAAACAAAAGTAAGACAGATAAAACAACAACCATATCTCACAAATTTTGTTGTTATAAAGTTGGTTACAGGAAGGAAGTTGAATGGGAATGAAAGAAATCTAGAATGGAAGCAAAAGTTGGTTGTGAAGCCCATATAGTTATCAATCATTAACAAAATGGTAAATATCATGTTACCCTTTTTTAATCAAAACAAAATCATGAAGTTGTAACTCGACAGGGTAAACATAAACTATCATTACAGAGAAAGATATCAATTGCATAAGCAACTAATGTTGAATTAGGAAATCAATCTGGGATACAGTAGAAATTAGTTGTTTGAGTTCATGAGTAAATAGGCTAGAGGTATGGAAGAACTTGGTTCTACTCTTAAAGATATCATTAATCATTTACAATCTAAATGGATGAGAGAAACAAAAGAGGGAGAAACATTTACTAGCTTTCATTATTTTGAGATGAGAATGTCTTAAAATGCATCATTTTTTTATGAGATACAATTGGATGTTGATAGTCAAATAACTAATATATTTTGGACAAATCCTAAAATGATTGCAGATTATGATTTATTTGGTGATGTAGCTTGTTTTGGTACTACAAATCAAACCAATAAAAACTATCATCCATTGGCACCTATAATTAGAATGAATCATCATAAACAAAAATTTGGTCTTTGGTGCTACATTGTTGTATGATGAAACAACCGAAACTTTTTTGTAGTAATTTTGAAATTTCATAAAAGCGACGTGTGGATATAAGCCAATTACGATTTTTACTAATCTAGATCTAGTGATGGCTAAAGCAATTGCATAGGTGTTACCATAATCTCATAATCGTTTATGTTGATGACATTTATTTTAGAACGCTCTCAAACACCTTAACAATTCTTTTCAAATTTCAAGTTCATCCGCAAGAGAGTTTAAAAATTGCATATGTGATCATGAGCATGAAGATGATTTTATTTAAGCATGAGAATCAATGTTGTATAAACATGGTCTCCAACAAAATAGGTGATCTAAATGATATTTCATAGTTAGAGAAAAACGGGTAATGATACATGGTTGAAATCATTTTTTTTTTTTTTTGGCAAATATTATGACTACATAATTGAGCGAAAGCTTCAATAGTCGCTTGAGAAAGTATCCAAAAGTCAACTAATAATGTGTTGTAATTTTTTAGTCGTTTGGAAGGTTACTTGATCACCTACACTATAATGAGTTGGAATCCAATAATAAGATGACTCTTTTTTCATAATGAATAATTCCAGGGAAACACTCAATCTCACGCTTAATTTCACAACATCCTCATGTGTGCAATTTAAGGTGATACACTTTCTGCCCACTTCTATATACATGGACCCGTCACTTTTTGTTGATCACTCACAATCACACAAGTTAGCAAATTGTGAAATTTGGTGTGGAAATGAGAGTTTGTAGTATTGATGTTTTGTAATAATTCTTGATACTAATCATCTTGATCGACTTAATGGTTTTGGATTCAGAGCAATTGGTTTGGGATGATAAGCCTAAATGATTCAATTTTAAGGTATTGGGAATGAGCTTGATTGGGTGTAATAATGATAGGTTAACTACTGTACTGTTATTAGCGTGGACAAAACAATAGTTCAAAATGTATTTTTCTTCTTAGTGCTGTCAATGTGGATGGTTGTCCTAACTACTCCTAAGTAGTTAGCAATAAAAAAGGATGTTTGATTATTTCTTCTTCCTTACAAGAATAGAAATGGTACGTCTGCAATGCAATATTTTCATAATAATTTTACAATGTCCTAACTACTCCTAAGTAGTTAGCAATAAAAAAGGATGTTTGATTATTTCTTCTTCCTTACAAGAATAGAAATGGCAATATTTTCATAATAATTTTACAATAAATCTCACAATAAATCTTACATAGCAAAATGTTATTCACCGTTACTAGTGGGTAAAAAGATAATTTATTGGTGGACCCAAATTAGAATTGGTAACAACATGTCACTTAAGATTTATTGTGAAATTATTGTGGATGTATTATTATTTTTATAAGAAAATGTAGGAGTTTTTGTCTAATACATAGGACTATTTAGCTTTTCTCACCCATTTGGTGACAAGGGTACCAACCATGGCAAAAGTCCTATAATGACCACCCTCATGCACATCAGAGCACCAGCATAAAATGTGCTAAATGCTAAATTTCTAGCATATAGCATGCTAAACACTAAAAAGCATGTTGCATGAGATGTTCCAAATGCCATTTTTTTAAAACATGCTACAGTGTCATTCTAATAGTAGAACGACATTGTAGCATGTTATAAACAAATTTATTATCTTTTTATTCTCCCCTCTTATATTTTAGTATCTCTCTCTCTCCCTGTGCCCCCCTCACCGATCAAGCCACAACATGAAGTCGCCTTTGCCGTCAATCTAAAGCCCATCTAAGCCTCGATCTAAAGCTGCTGTCACCATCGGTTTAAAGCCCATCTTAGCCATGATATGAAGCCATTCTAAGCCACTATGGCAATCTAAAGCCACCACCACCGGATCTCTCTGCTTCTCTTACTTGTTTGTTTTTATTTTAATTCAGTTATGGCCTTTTTTTTTTTTTTGGTGTTTTTTTGGTGGTTGGGGATTGATTTTGGAGGGTTGCGGTGGTTGTGGGCTGATTTTGATAGTTGTGGTCACGATGGTTGGTAGTGGTTAAGTTGATTTTGGGTTTTGGTTACAGTGTTCGGTGGTGGTTGGTTATTTTGAGGGGTGGTTGGTTGATTTTGGCTGGTGGTTGGTGGTGGTGGAGGATTGTGGGTGGTGTTGGGCAGTTGGGTGCAGGTACTATGGGATTTGTATATAATTTTTTTATAGTAATTTTTTTTATGTTATTCTAATGTATTGTACGTATTACTTTAATATGTTGCATGGAGGAATAGAAAATATGATGTATGGCGTAATGTTAAATATTATCTTAAAATAGAAAAGTAAGGTTATGTTTGGTAACAGTTTTTGTTTTTTATTTTCAAAAACTGGTTTTTGGAAATATGAAGAAAAAATTAATTTTCTTGTATTTTTGAAATCAAAAACATGTTTGGTTAGTTGAAATTAAAAAAAAAAAAAACTGAAGAAAAAAATAGAAAATACTAAAATATATTGTTACTAGGATTTGAACTCTAATGCTAACTCGTTAAATGAGACAGATTCATTAAATTAAATGCGTATTTTTCATTGACTTTTGAAAATTAAAAACTGAAAATAGCCTTTTGCATGTTTTCAGTTTTCTTCACAAATTGAGTTTTGAGAACAGTTTTTATTTTCAGACCATTTTGGGTTGCCAAACAAGTTTTATAATCTCAAAAATAGAAAATTGTTTTTGGAAATAGAAAATAAGGGGAAAAAACAATTATCAAACATACCCTAACTTTTTGATGTGTCAAATGATAAAAAAATTTGAGATGAGCAGATTCTAGTACTTTTATTATAGCCTTAATTCCTCCAACAAACGATTCTCGTGAAATTCCCTTTACGCCTCACCTGAAACACCTAATCCCTACCCAAGGTTAGGTTGTATACTAATCTTTACCAGGGTACAAGAAGTTGGTTCAGATCCTCCTAAGCCACCCTGTTCTCAATGGAGTAATGGAATGGGGGCTAGGATGTTATTCCCTTGCTTTTTCCGCCTAGCTCATGGTTTCAGCCAATATGCAAATCCTAGAGGGACTAATTAATGAAATTTTCCTCAAGCAACCAACTGCTGTTGACCATTCACTAACCGTAGTTTACTTGGATTGACCAAGAGTTCACTTTCGACAAACATTGACTTTTTTTTTTTACCATTATTTTTCTTTAGGGCACTGCCCCACTCCATTTCTTTTCAATTAACTCTCAAATCCTCTAGAATGTCTTTTATATTCCATCCTTGCTTTTATAAACTTTCAAATATGCTCTAATTCCCCCTCAAAAAAAAAAAAAAAAATTTATGCCCTAATTCCAAATTATACCCTGTTTCATATTAAGTTCCAATTTTTTTGTCAATTATAATCTAAAATTTATGAAATTGTTTCAATTTGAAATCGCTATTTATCTATGTTATTCAAGAAAATAATGAAATAGGGAATAAGGAGAAACATCCCAAGGTAACTAATTTCAATTTTTTAGCAACCATTTTCTCACTCTAAGCAAAACTGTGTCTCTCTAAACATTGCCTTTTCTCTACCCTCTTTGTTCAATGGCTACTAAAGTAATTTATGAAGAAACCGTATGTGCAACACAAGGTTTAATCAATGGTTTCTCCTTTTTTTTTTTTCATCTTCGTTAATGCTTAGTATAGGGACTGAGTTTGAGCACTTCTTCTATTTGATGAGTGAACTTAGGTCCAACTAGCCCAATACAATAAATTTATAGAGAATGAGTTTAAGAACTAGGCCTTAGCGAGGGTTACAACAACTAGACATGGTTATGAGTTGATTTGAATTACAAGGACGTGGACTAAAGTATGAAATTCTATCCTCGGCCTTCATCTGAGGAGTTGTAGTTCTTGTTATTTCTTCAGTTCTTGGTTACAAATGTTTCAAAGATGATACAAATTGCTACTGTGTTTTTTGTTTCTAATTCCCGATCCCTTTTCCTGGAGGATCTCTTACATTATATATCTCATTTCAGTTGATCTTGGCTCTCCATTTGTTGACCATGCAAGTCACTAATCGAGTGCTTGTCCCATCAGCTGCCTTCCTAAACTTTCTGTGAGTTGCGGTAACCTAGGCAGCACTGTTCAGGGCTCATTTCCTCATTAATGCGGTCAGAATGTTAGTTGTGGGCATTTAATGCAGATGTGACAATTTCTCCTCGATTTGCTCCTCCACCATACTCCCATGGCTGACCCACTGTACTTATCCTTCTCCTTAGAATGCTCTGGGAGGCTGCCTTTAATGGCATGCCGCTCTTCTCTTCTATGATCTCAGTTGGCCGAGAACAAGATTGTCCTCGGCGATGTTTATTGACAATTTGGACTTTCTTCATTCGACTTCGGACATTTCTTCCTCCTCGGCGTGGGCCTTGGACTTAGTATAAAATGGGCCGGAGTTGCCAAATTCTTTGACCCCACAATAGCCCCTCCAAATCCTGCTGTCCGGTTCCTCGGATGGAAAGGAGGATTTTGATGTCCTCGGGCCTTTGTCATGGAAGCATTTAGGCGCAGCTTGTGCTTCCTTAAGACATCAAAGGTGCTGTTGAGGTCTCCTAAATACTCGGATACCACTTTACTCTTCACCACCACATCATCAACATAGATTTCAATGCTTTCACCCAACTGTGACTCGAACATCCTCGTTATCATCCTTTGATAAGTGGACCCTGCATTCTTCAAACCGAACGACATTACCTTGTAGTGAGAGTTCTCAATAGGTGTCACAAACGCTGTCTTCTCCTGATCCTCCAAGGCTAGTGGTATATAATGATAGCCTTGAAAGGCATCTAAGAAGCTCATCCGAGGATGGCCCACAGTTGCATTCACCAGCTGGTCTATTTGAGGCATGAGGAACGGGTCTTTCAGGCATGCCTTATTTAGGTCCGTGAAGTCTACACAAACCTGCCATTTTCTACTTTTCTTCTTGACCACCACGGTGTTGGGCAATCATTCAGGGTAAAAAATACCTCTTTGATAGCCTCTACACGCTTAAGCCTCTTCACCTCGTCCCTAATCGCATCGGTGTGCTCTCTTGATGGGCCCGAGGTGACTGCTTCTTGGGAGTGATGGACGTGTTAACATTGAGATGGTGACAGATGAAAGCTGGATTAATCCCTAGAGCATCACAGGCATCTTATGCAAATACGTCAATATTTCTTTTAAGAAACTCAATCAACTCCTCCTTCTCCTGAAGAGGCAGTTGAGCCCCGACCTGAAAAAACTTTTTGGATCACCACCAATGACCACTTTCTCTAGATCTTCACATTTTGGCCCCCCGGCAGCTGTGTCAAGAGGTGACACTAGGGCCTTTGATTACTATAAGTTCTTTTTAGCAAAGGCCAAGACTCTGCATTGAACCAATGTGAAATGACAGCCACCATATACTGCCTTACTATGGATTGGCAACCACAAATTTCGAGAACCTGATCCACTGACGGGAATTTCACCTTCTGGTGCAAGGAGAAGGCAATAGCCCCTAAGGTATGGAGCCAGGGCCTACCGACGATGGTTGTATATGAAGAGTAGGTGTCCATCATAATAAAGTTCACCTCCACTATCTCTGATATTGGCCAATGACTCAGCTTCGACCCATTTGGTGAAATAATCTGTACCGACCAACAAATATCTCTTATTTTCTGCTGCCTTCGGGAAAGGGCCTACAATATCCAAGCCCCATTGGGCAAACGGCCATGGACTGGACAAAAGGTTGAAGACCCCTCCTGGTTGATGAATATTTGGGGCAAACCTTTGGCACTGGTCACATTTCTTAATATATTCTAGGGCTTCTTTCTGCATTCCCGTCCACCAATATTCCTGGGTAATGGCTTGGTGCGATAGAGATCTTCCTCCTGTATGACTCCCGCAGATCCCTTTGTGTAGCTCTTCAAGCAGTAATTCTGATGCTTCAGGATGAATACACAGTAAATATGGCCCAGAATATGAGCGCTTATACAATTTATGGTCCTCTGATAACTAGAACCGATGAGCGTTTTTCATATTTTCTCAGCCTCTAACTTCTCCTCGGGCAGAATATCATCTTTGAGGAATCTCACTATAGGGTCCATCCAACTAGGACCCACTCTAGCTCGATGGATATAAACAATGCCTTTTGCAATCTCATTTGCCCTATCCAAATGTTCGACAAGAATAATTCGAGGCAGAACCCCTGTCGAGGAGGTAGCAAGCGTGGCCAATGAATCTGCATGAGTGTTTCCACTTCTAGAGACGTGTGACAAGCTGAAAAGATTGAAGTCTAACTGCAAGCGTTTGACTTGGCTTAAGTACTCTTGCATCCTCGCATCTCTGGCTTCCAACTCTCCCTTTACTTGGCCCACTACCAATTTCAAGTCCGAGAACATTTCTATTGCTTTTCCTCCCATTTTTTGCACCATGGTCATTCCTTGTTACAAGGCCTCATACTTGGTTTTGTTATTTGTGGTCGAGAACCCAAGTCTCAGGGATTTCTTTATGATAGTCTTCTCAGGAGATACTAGGACTAGCCCCACTCCAGACCCCCTTTGATTTGCTGTGCCATCAACGTACACCTTCCAACATGGGGTCCTACCATATAGATTACCCCAACGGATTTTCCATTTATGTTTCGTCCCTCTACTACAATTTCTACTAGTGGTTCAGCAAATTCGGCCACCAAGTCAGCCAGGACCTGGCCCTTTATAGAGGTCCGAGGCATGTACTTGATGTCAAAAGCTCCAAGAATTGTGCTTCATAAGGCAATTCTTCTAGTGTAATCAGTAGTTCGAAGTACAAATTTCAAGGGTAATTGGGTTAGAACAACCACTGTGTGGGCTTAGAAATAATGGGGAAGATTTCGTGTAGCATAGACCATAGCTAGTATGGCTTTCTCCAAGGGCAAGTATCTGACCTTAGCTTCATGTAGTGACTTGCTCACGTAATAGACTGGCTTTTGAAGGTCGTTGTCATCCCGTATTAACACCAAGCTCACAGCATGGGGGGCCACAGCAATATATGTGTGTAGGATTTCATCAGCCTCAGGACTAGACAGGATAGGTGGCCGGGATAGGTACTCCTTAAGTTGCTAGAAGGCCACAATACAGTCCTCGGACCACTTAAATCCTTTCCACTTGTTGATCAAAAGATAGAACGGTTTGCATCTATCTACCGACCTAGAAATGAATCGATTCAAGGCTGCGATCATTCCAGTAAGCTTTTGGACCTCCTTTGCATTTTGTGGTGGTTTTAAATCATTAATAGCCTTGATCTGCTCAGGGTCAACCTCAATTCCCCTATAAGTAACCATGTAGCCTAAAAACTTGCCTGATCCCACGCCAAATGTGCATTTGGAAGCATTTAGGTGCAGCTTGTGCTTCCTTAAGACATCAAAGGTGCTGCCGAGGTCTCCTAAATGCTCATTTTGCTGCGCCTAAATGCTTCCATGACAAAGGCCCGAGGACATCAAAATCCTCCTCTTCGTTCGAGGAGCCGGACGGCAGGATTTTGAGGGGCTATTGTGGGGTCAAAGAATTTAGCAACCCCATCCCATTTTATACTAAGCCCAATGCCCACGCCAAGGAGGAAGAAAAGTTCGAGGACGAACGAAGAAAGTCCAAATTGCCAATAAACATTGCCGAGGACAATCTTGTTTTCAACCAACCGAGATCATAGAAGGGAAGAGCGGCACGCCATCAAAGGTAGCCTCCCAGAGCATCCCAAAAAGAAGGACAAGTACAATGGATCAACAATGGGAGCATGGTGAAAGAGCAATTCAAGGAGAAATTGTCACATCCGCATTAAATGCTCACAACTAACGTTTTGGCCGCATTAATGAGAAAACGACCCCTGAACAGTGCTGCCTTGGTTGCTACAACTCACAGAAAGTTTGGAAAGGCAGTTGACGAGGCAAACACTCGAATAGTGACTTGCATGGTCAATAAATAGAGGGCCAAGATAAATTGAAAGAAGATATATAATGTAAGAGATCCTCCAGGAAAAGGGATCGGGAATTAGAAACAAAAGACACAGTAGCAATTTGTATCATCTTTGAAACCTTTGTAACCAAGCACTGAAGAAATAACAAGAACTACAAGCTCCTCAGACGAGGGCCAATGACAAAATTTCATACTTTAGTCCACGTCCTTGTTATTCAAATTAACTCATAACCATGTCTAGTTGTTGTAACCCTCACTAAGGCCTAGTTCTTAAACCCATTCTCTATAAATTTATTATATTAGACTAGTTGGGTCTGAGTTCACTCATCCAATAGAAGAAGTGCTCAAACTCAATCCCTACACTTAGAATAACAAGAATAAATAAAAGCTAAAAGTGAGCGCTTCTAACTACTTCGCCTACTTCATATTATGGTGGCTATATTGTTGTGGCGGAAATGAACAAGAATGGAACTCTCAAATAAGAAAGAGATATTGTACAAGACAAAGGGTAGAAAAAAGTGGCTCTTACTCATAACCTAACCAAGTTGTTCAAGTAAGCAAGTTCTTGGCTCACTTGAACTTCTAAAAATTTTAAAGCAAGCATTGGAAGCACTGAATGAAGAATTCTCAATTGATATCTTTATCTTAGTTGAAAGTGTTGATCTAAGATAAAGGCATTTTCCAAATGAAGCTTCATTCAAAGACAAGCATCCCCTCGGTTGTTGCATATGTTAGTTGCTCCTTGGCCATTTTCAGCTTGGGCTATGGTTATCATTGGCCTCATCGCACCAAAAGCATCTAATTGCCAAGAAATTGGGTTTTAAAAATTCCAGAATTCACACAATTATATAGTATTTGGCGCCTAAAGTCATCCCAAGCACTGGTAATGTTTCTACTAAACTATTTCTTTGGAAAATTCCTCCTAATAAGATGGGTGAATGTGTCGAGAGAGATGGGGAGGGGAGTGGGAGAGGTACAATGAACAGTTGAGTGACTACCCAACCATTCAATTGGCTATGAATGGAGGTTTCAATAAATAGGTAACTACGGATGACTGGTAAAAACTTGGAAAGGTCCATGACTCCATCGTTGTTCATCCTTCATGTTCAGGAAGAATGTTGTCTATGGATTTCAAACAAAAAAAATAGCCTCCCTATGTCATTTGATTATTTAAAGTAATAGCTCCTAAACTTCTTCGTAGAACAACGTTTTCTCCGCTTCCCACATTGTGTTTCTTCTCAAGTTGTATGTATAGATTGCATCAATAGATCCAATTGGGCACTTAAATATGTTGTGAAATTAAGTGCAAGTTTGGGTGCGTTTATAGAGTTTTCAATCAATACAATATTTGCTTCTTTTTTTTTTTTTTTTTTTTTATAGAATATTAAGATTGAAGGGTCGGTTTTTGTAGCCTAAGCCCAAAAGAGATTGGTTATAGGCCCAACGAACCCAGAACAATGAATTTGTAGAGAGTGGGTTGAAGGTTTAGGCGCTGACCGGCGTCTTAGAAGCATGAACATCTTTTCCTTTTCTTGAAGAAATACTTGGAACAATTTACAACTAGGGGATGCTCCTCAGCCCATGGCCGAGGAGGCTTTTTTTCCCCTTTTCCTCAAAAAATACCCCTCCTTATACATTTTGCTTGTCTCCCTTATATATTACTCTCTTCCTCCTTCTGTTGATCGTTCATTGGCCTCTCCTCTGGCTGCCTGTCCCATCAGAGGTCGCATCCGTGCTCAAGTGGTTCACCCTGATCGATGTAGCCCTGCCCGGGGGTTGCATCCCCATTAATGCGGCCAGAAGGGTTAGGTGAACGTATTAAGTGTTGAGGTGACAACTTGCTCTGGGCCTGTCCCCCCTCCCCTACAGTTATCCTTAGTACACCGAGGACGAGGGGATCCTCGGCGTGGATCCAAAGAAGAGTTTGCTCCCCAACTTGGCCTTGGGTAGTCATCCTTCCTCGGATTGGGCCATTTGGGCCTGGTTTGGAATGGGCCGAGGCTGCTCGGTTTCCTGGCCTCACAATAGCCCCTCAAAATCTTACTGCACGCATCCTTGGGCGGGGAGGAGGATTTTGACATCCTCGGTCTCATCCCCCCCCACCCCTCGTTAGTGCTGGGGCCCATTCACCTGCCAAGGGCACGTCGCTGACGCTTCGGAGCACGTAATGTGTCCATCATTAAATCCAGGCGGCTCTGTGCTCCCCACGTCCAAGGAGGAGTTATCCATCCAACGGTGGAGATTCGTCTGGCATTCATGAGCGGGAAAATCCGCATGGCTCCTCGATTTAGGGTATAAATACCCGTACGAACTGCTTCTTCTTGTTCCTCATTTGTAATTGAGGATATTCGTGCGCCCTTCCCGAGTTCAGACACACCCTTACTAGCACCTCCAGCACAAAAGCCTGTCCGAGTAGCCTTTTCTCTTTCCTGTAAGTCGCTCTCTCTTTGGCCCCTCTTTCTCGTTACCCTTTTTTCTGCTTCGCCTATTCTTTCTTAGTTCTTTTAGGCGTCTACTGGGATGGGTAGGTTTAAGAAATACGTTGATACTGAGGAGGCGATGGAGAAATTTATCACCGACTATAAAATTCCCGGCAATGTGAATCTGAGACATTGTGAGGACGGGGAGTGGTGCATATACAGGCAGGAGGGCGAGGTGGTAATTCCCGTAGTCGCCTTCCTCGAAGGGGGGATGACGATCCCTATAGGGCCGGTGATGAGGGATTGCCTCATGCACTTTCGGTTGGCCCCCACCTAGTTTGGGATAAATGTCTTTAGGACTCTGAGCTGTGTGGACGCCCTGAACGAGAAGATGGGGCTGAGGTTGACCCACCATGATGTGAACTTGTGTTACAATCTTCAGCTTCTTAAGTGCAAGTCGTATTACCTGAAAACGAGGGACGACAGGGTGCGGCTCATTCAGTGCCTCCCCGAGTCCAGCAAGGGGTTCTATGAGGATTTCCTCATTGTGTCGGGGAAGTGGCACGATGGCCTTCACTGCCCAACAACAGAGGGCACACCAGGTGGGGCAGTGGGAGAAGGATAGGGTTTCAAGCTCTCGTCTTTTTTCTTTACCCCCCTTTCTTTTTTACTAACGTCCTGGTATTTTCCGTTTGCAGACCCGCACGCCTTCCAGCGTCATTTCCATCTGATCAATCGGGAAGATTTGCAAAAGGTGCTGAGGGCGCCGGTGTACATAAACGAGGATGACAACCAGGTTAGGGCCGCCCACATAATTTTGGGTTATACACCTACCCAGAAATCGTTCCCGGTTCCGAAGCACGTCATCCTCGCCAATGATCCTCGGCTCCAGAGGATTACTATGACCGAGGACGGATTTTCGTTCCCCGAGGGGCCCTCCGACCAAGAAACTGCCACATTAGCCGTCCCCTTCTCTTCCCAGCTGTTTGCCGAGGCCGCCGAGGGAGCTGCAGAGGGGGAAGGGGACGCGTTTGAAGTTTTTGCTCATCTTGATCAGTCTGAGAATCCTCCCGGGGACTTGGCTGATCCCAATCTGAGCGAAGCAGACCTCCTTGCTTCAGAAACCCCTCCTCGGCCGTCAATGGGTTACAAGAGGAAACCCACCACCAAGTTGTTGGACCTGCTTGAGGGCCAACCGGGGGAGTCCCAACAGAAAACTCCTACTCCTCCTTCGAAGGCTAAGTCGACTTCCGCTCGGCAGAAGCTTCCTCCCTCTCCTTCTCAGACGCGCTCACCCTCTGGGTCCGTGCCGGCTGGCCCTAAGAAGAAGAAGGATAAGGGTAAAAGAATCGTGGGGGATAGGACGGTGTCCTCATAGGAGGAGGACACTGTTCTAAGGCCGTCCAAGCAGCTCAAGATAGGCGGAAGGAGTCCGGATAGGCAGGTCGCCGACACCACCTCGTCCGGGGCTGACGCCTGGCTCCCAACCCCGATGCTCCGCGAGGAGCCATTGAGGGATAACGCCTCTCTTAGGGATTTCAACGAGGGCGAGGGTACACGCGTGGCAGACGCATTGGAGAGGAGCTTGCTGCTCCCAGCGGATATGGCTGAGCTTGACTTTTTGACGAGCGAGCAGGTCTTCCTCAGCCTTAAGCGATATGTGGGGATGGTAAGGGCTATAACCTCAATTCTTCTCCCACTCTTTTCCTCTTATGGGGCTCATCGCACATTGGTCATTTTGACAGGCCGTCCAAGCTATCTTTGCGTTGGAGGGGGCGGCAAACGACCAGAAGGAGGCCCTTAAAAAGGAGCGCGACTGGCGATACCAGGCCACCAATACTCTGAAGAATTCCGAAGCTGACCTCATTAAGGCCCGAAAGGCTTTGAAGGAAGTGACCAGTGAGCGGGATAATGCGCTGTCTGGTCTTGAGGGCGCCCAGACCTAGGCCACGGAGCAGACGAGGCGCCTACGCGAGGTGGAGGAGCAATTGCGGATCGCGAGGGAGTGTGTAGGCGATATTGTTCCCAGGTCGGGGCTGAGGCCCTCAAACAAGCTGGGGTGGAGGCTGCGTCCAACCTATGGAAGGCGGAGAACGTGTATTATCCCCCCACTATCCGTGAGGCCGCCCCTGAGGACCTTGAGGTTGGGAAGATTGCTGAAGAGGTGCGGGCAGCTAAATTAGGGGAGCATTCGAGTGAGGAGGTGCCCCCAAAGATAGTAGAGATCCCTTCCGATGATCCAGCCCCCACCACTGAGGAAGTAGCTGCTCTCGCCGTTCCCTCGCAGACTATCCCCTCAAGCCAGGGCTCAGAGGGGTCAGGGTTTGCCTCTGTCCAGCCTGAGCAAGAGGAGTAGGCTCCCCGGCGTCTCGGCTCATCCTGCTTTCACGTTGTCATTTTATTATGTTATACTTCTCTTCTATGTACTGTGGCTCTTGCCATGCAATTTTTACGAACTCATCGTTGTAATGCGAATTTGATTTCCCTTTATTTGAATTGTTTACTTGTGTACACGCTGCCTGCTTTTCCTTTCTTCCTTAGATCTGTATGACTTTAGCTTGAATTGCATGTTGGTCAGTTGCGCCAGTAACGATGATAAGGAGAGAGAACGTGTGCATGGGCAGCTTTCTCGCGTCTCAAAGGCCCTATGGGGCTTGGTCCTCTCCTAACTTGGGATGTTTTGTAGTTGGCCTCCCTGTAGGCCTGAGTTCAAGGGCTACGCGACGCCTCTGTTCTGTTCGGCGCAATGGTCTGATTGAGCGGTTAGTTTTCCTATAGGCCTGAGTCCGAGGACCATGCAATACTTTGGTTCTATCTAGTACCCAGGTATAGAGGAGCAAGTAGTATTCCCACAGGCCTGAGTCCGAGGACCATGCAGTGCCTTCGTTCTGTCTAACGCTTTCATTTCTTTGTAAGTATCTAGTTTCCCCATAGTTTTGAGTCCGAGGACCATACAATACCTTGGTTCTGTCTAGTACCCAGGTATAGAGGAGCGAGTAGTTTTCCCACAGGCCTGAGTCCGAAGACCATGCAGTGCCTTGGTTCTGTCTAAAGCTTTCATTTCTCTGTAAGTATCTAGTTTCCGCATAGATTTGAGTCCGAGGACCATGCAATACCTTGATTATGTCTAGTACCCAAGTATAGAGGAGCGAGTAGTTTTCCCACAGGCCTGGGTCCGAGGACCATGCAGTGCCTTGGTTCTGTCTAACGCTTTCATTTCTCTGTAAGTTTCTAGTTTCCCCATAGGTTTGAGTCCGAGGACCATGCAATACCTTGGTTCTGTCTAGTACTCAGGTATAGAGGAGCGAGTAGTTTTCCCACAGGCTTGAGTCCGAGGACCATACAGTACCTTGGTTCTATCTAACGCTTTCATTTCTCTGTAAGTAGGGGTTTGTCTTCGGGCCGCTCTACTGGAGATGATTCTTCCTTGAGTCGAATTTTGATCTTACAAGTGGCGTTGATCTCGCCTCCAGCTCGAGCCCCCATTTCCTTCACTTACGAAGCGTCCCTTGGCCGTTCGTGTTCCGTGCTTGACGTTTCGGTGCGCAAGACGCGCCCTCATTAATGTCCTCGTGAATTAGCACAAATCCAACGGTCTACGGTTCCCTTGGAATTTGGTGGCCTCATAATTAACACTGTTGACAACTCTCTTTTCGAATTCTGCGTGAATTAATTCTCACCAGCATTTATCCCCTATATAAGACTCTTCGGGAGGAAGGTTTCTTCACACACCATGAACCTCTCAACACAAACAGAAAGAACCACAACCCTTCAGCTTCCCCAGCCCCTTTAATAACCTCGCTGGAATTGTGACCTGAGTCAGTAGATATGGGGCGGCTTTGGGCGAGTGTGAGGACATCCGTGCCAAGAGCCATTGCGGCCGCAGTCCCCACTGGGCTTCCGGTGCGGCAAAGTTTAGGCGTAACCCCGATGGTGCCATGCATAGTGGCCTGGAGGGATGTCGTTGGAGTACCTAATGTCTCCCCTCGGAGCGCACCCCCGACGGAGGAGATGTGTGAATTCACGTCATGGCCGGTGCCCGAGTGTTGCCGTCTCCAACGGCCAACGCTCGTGAGGGCTGGAGAGAATGGAGGGAACGTCATGAGGGAGGGTGTCCTGGTGCGCCTGCATCTGCTCCTCACTTTGTTCAAGCTCCGCTGCTCCGAGAAAGGAGTTGTTGGTGGCCTTGAAACAAGCTGGCCCTCCCCCTCCCCTGCTTTTAGTGTCAAGTTCTCACATTCTCTTAATCCCAATAAAAGCACGGGTTGACACTTCCCTCTGGTTGGTTTTAGGGCGAGTCCACCTGAGCCTCTGATTGTAGAACTAGCTAGTAGGAATAGTTGTAAAGCACGCCTACCTGAGCCTCTGATTGTAATCTGTAACTCTTCTTTTTATGAAATAATATCGTGGTCTCTTTCTTTGCTGTTGAATCTTTTGTCTCAAACTATTATTGTTATTTTTGTTTTTTTATCACCACCAATCTTTCATAGAACGATTACTCAGAACCGTCGTCTGTTGCGCTGGCTGGCGCACTAATCCTTCCCACAGACGGCGCCAATTGTAGGGTCGGTTTTTGTAGCCTAAGCCCAAAAGAGATTGGTTATAGGCCCAACAAACCCAAAACAATGAATTTGTAAAGAGTGGGTTGAAGGTTTAGGCGCTGACCGGCGTCTTAGAAGCATGAACATCTTTTCCTTTTCTTGAAGAAATACTTGGAACAATTTACAACTAGGAGATGCTCCTCGGCCATGGCCGAGGAGGCTTTTTTTCCCCTTTTCCTCAAAAAAGACCCCCCCTTATACATTTTGCTTGTCTCCCTTATATATTACTCTCTTCCTCCTTCTGTTGATCGTTCATTGACCTCTCCTCTGGTTGCCTGTCCCATCAAAGGTCGCATCCGTACTCAAATGGTTCACCCTGATCGATGTAGCCCTGCCCGGGGGTTGCATCCCCATTAATGCGGCTAGAAGGGTTAGATGAACGTATTAAGTGTTGAGGTGACAACTTGCTCTGGGTCTGTCCCCCCTCCCTTACAGTTATCCTTAGTACGCCGAGAACGAGGGGATCCTCGGCGTGGATCCAAAGAAGAGTTTGCTCCCCAAATTGGCCTTGGGTAGTCATCCTTCCTCGGATTGGACCATTTGGGCCTGATTTGGAGTGGGCCAAGGCTACTCGATTTCCTGGCCCCACAAAGATGATGAAAAATCGAGGCTCATATTTTTTACAAGCTTTAGGTAACGAAAAATCTAGGCATGATCGTTGAGCTCCATAATGCTCTAAACCCCATGCCTGAGATTTGTTTGCATTTGCGCTCTAAACACCACACAACAGCCCCCCCCCCCCCACCCCCCTGAGATCGTCTATATTTCCCCGATCACATTTTGGGGAGGTTGGGACTGACGACTCCCGCTCTTGGACGAGGACTCATGTTGGCCTTTGTTTTCACCTCGGAATTTGTTGTATTCTCCCTTCTTTATAAATTTCTGCAACTTCCCTTTTCGTATCAATTCCTCTATTTGTTCTTTGAGATCCCTACAGTCTTCAGTGTAATGGCCATGATCTTTGTGGAATCGACAATACTTACTCCTGTCATGGACCCTAGGGGACGAGTGTAATGGCCGTGGCCATTTGAGGTAATGTTCATCTTGAATCTGTGTCAGAATTTTGTCAACAGGCATAACAAGAGGAGTGAATTTTACCGTCCGTGAACTTTTATCATCTTTCCTTCTGACTCCGTCATTATTTCGACGATCTAAACGATCTCGCTTTTGTCCTCTACGGTCGTCCTCCCTTTTCCCTTTGTCCTCCGTTCTATCCTTGTCCCCGATAGCAGCCAACGCGTCCTCGGCGTTCATGTATTTCTGCGCTTTAAGGAGCATTTCAGCCATCGTCTTCGGGGGGTTCTTCGCGAGTGAACTGACGAGCTCCCTAGACTTGAGTCCTGCTTTAAAAGTTGTCAACTGTACCATATCGTCAGCCTCGTCTACCTCCAATGTCTCCCTGGTGAAGCGCTTCACATACGACCTCAATGTTTCCTTTTCTCCTTGCCTGATGGTGAGCAGGTGATCTGCGGTTCTCTTTGGTCGTTGTCCTCCAATAAAATGTCGCAGGAAAGCATTGCTCAGCTGCTCGAATGTGTCGATTGACGATGTTGGCAACTTTGTGAACCATTCTCGGGCAGCTTCCCTAAGCGTAGTTGGGAAGGAACGACACAGTATTTCGTCTGGGGGCTGTTGAAGTCCCAGGGTCGTCTTGAAGGTGTTCAAGTGATCTTGAGGGTCTTTTAATCCATCGAAGGGCTCGAGCTGAGGTAACCGGAATTTTGACGATACTGGGCAGTCGAAGACCGCCGTTGTGAATGGTGAATCCGTTGCCCGGACCATTCGATCCACGCTCCGGTCTGTTTTTTCTTTGATGGCATTCCTTAGTTCGTCCATTTCCTTCCTCATTTCCCGAAGAGTTTCTGAATTCTGCTCGGCAGGAGTGTTTAGCCTTCGATGGTCGCTTCTTCCATTGCTATCTCCCTCATTTTCCTGGTTACCCCTCGAACGATTTTCCTCCTGCTGAAGCCTCAGCCTCATTTCTTGGTTTTGCCTGGTCAGTTCTTCAACTGTGGCTGCAAGGGCTTGTACTTGCTGAACTAGAGCCGTAGAATCTTGATTGGACTCCATCCCAGAGAAAATAAAAACAAGGAACTACTATTTCGAGTTTGAACAAGAAAATGTCGTTCCCCACAGACGGCGCCAAACTGATGAAGTGTGACTTCGTCAGTCAATGAATGCGACCAGAGACGATCTTAAACCTCGTGCGAGACCGTTGCTGAAGGATAGTCACCGGTGTGGTGCCTGCCACAACGTCTCCGATGCTAAAGTCAGCGTTAAGAATTATATGAGAGCAAAACAACCAAATAGCATCAATGTAAAAGAATGTTCATACCTCTCTCGTGGGGGGGATGTCATGGATTTATATATGTTGTTACAGTTTTTAGCCGTTGGGTGATTTATGGTGCTTTAACTTCCCTCTGCGTAATGCCTGCTGGCATTATTAAGTGGCTTTAAGTTGGTCCCAACGGTCTGTTCGTCTGGATGTGTAACCGCCCCTGTCATTTACTGATGGCAATGATGGAGGAGCTTTCCTCGTCATTAACGTGTGTCCTCGTCACTAAAGACTTCCCTCGTCGTCAGCCTTACCTCTTGCAGGATCCACTTCGTCAGTCCCATCAATCCCTTTTCCTGGAGGATCTCTTGCATTATATATTTCCTTTCAGTTGATCTTGGCCCTCCATTTGTTGACCATGCAAGTCACTAATCGAGTGCTTGTCCCATCAGCTGCCTTCCTAAACTTTCTGTGAGTTGCGGTAATCTAGGCAGCACTGTTCAGGGCTCATTTCCTTATTAATGCGGCTAGAACATTAGTTGTGGGCATTTAATGCGAATGTGACAATTTCTCCTCGAATTGCTCCTCCACCATGCTCCTATGGCTAACCCATTGTACTTATCCTTCTCCTTGGAGTGCTCTGGGAGGTTGCCTTTGATGGCATGCCGCTCTTCTCTTCTATGATCTCAGTTGGCCGAGAACAAGATTGTCCTCAGCAATGTTTATTGACAATTTGGACTTTCTTCATTCGTCTTCGGACATTTCTTCCTCCTCGGCGTGGGCCTTGGACTTAGTATAAAATGGGCCGGGGTTGCCAAATTCTTTGACCCCACAATAGTCCCTCAAAATTTTGCTGTCCGACTCCTCGGATGGAAATGAGAATTTTGATGTCCTCGGGCCTTTGTCATGGAAGCATTTAGGCGCAGCTTGTGCTTCCTTAAGACATCAAAGGTGCTGCTGTGGTCTCCTAAATGCTCGGATACCACTTTACTCTTGACCACCATATCATCAACATAGATTTCAATGCTTTCACCCAACTGCGACTCGAATATCCTCGTCATCATCCTTTGATAAGTGGACCATGCGTTCTTCAGACCGAACGACATTACCTTGTAGTGGGAGTTCTCAATAGGTGTCACAAACGTTGTCTTCTCCTGATCCTCTAAGGCTAGTGGTATATAATGATAGCCTTGAAAGACATCTAAAAAGCTCATCCGAGGATGGCCCGCAGTTGCATCCACCAGCTGGTCTATTTGAGGCATAGGGAACAGGTCTTTCAGACATGCCTTATTTAGGTCCGTGAAGTCTACACAAACCTGCCATTTTCCACTTTTCTTCTTGACCACCACGGTGTTGGCCAATCATTCGGGGTAAAAAATCTCTTTGATAGCCCCTACACGCTTAAGCCTCTTCACCTCGTCCCTAATCGCATCGGTGTGCTCTCTTGATGGGCGCCGGGGTGACTGCTTCTTAAGAGTGATAGACGGGTTAACATTGAGATGGTGACAGATGAAAGCTGGATCAATTCCTAGAGCATCACAGGCATCTCATGTAAATACGTCAATATTTCTTTTAAGAAACTTAATCGACTCCTCCTTCTCCTGAAGAGGCAGCTGAGCCCCGACCTGAAAGAACTTCTCTGGATCACCACCAATGACCACTTTCTCTAGATCTTCACATTTTTCCCCCTCGGCAGTTGTGTCAAAAGGCGACACCTGGGCCTTTGATTGCTATAAGTTCTTTTCAGCAGAGGCTAAGGACTCTGCATTAAGCCAATGTGAAATGGCAGCCACCATACACTGCCTTACTGTGGATTGGCAACCACAGATTTCAAGAACCTGATCCACTGACGGGAATTTCACCTTCTGATGCAAGGAGAAGACAATAGCCCCCAAGGTATGGAGCCAGGGCCTACCGACGATGGTTGTATATGGAGAGTAGGTGTCCATCATAATAAAGTTCACCTCCACTATCTCTGATGTTGGCCAATGGCTCAACTTCAACCCATTTGGTGAAATAATTTGTGCCGACCAACAAATATCTCTTATTTCCTGCTGCCTTAGGGAAAGGATCTATAATATCCAAGCCCTATTAGGCAAACAACCATGGACTGGACAAAGGGTTGAAGACCCCTCCTAGCTGATGAATATTTGGGGCAAACCTTTGGCACTGGTCACATTTCTTAATATATTCTAGGGTTTTTTTCTACATTCCCGGCCACTAATATTCCTGGGTAATAGCTCGGTGCGACAGAGATCTTCCTCCTGTATGACTCCCGCAGATCCCTTCGTGTAGCTCTTCAAGTAGTAATTCTGATACTTCAGGATGAATACACAGTAAATATGGCCTAGAATATAAGCGCTTATACAATTTATGGTCCTCTGATAACTAGAACCGAGGAGCGTTTTTTCATATTTTCTCAGCCTCTGACTTCTCCTCGGGCAGAATATCATCTTTGAGGAATCTCACTATAGGGTCCATCCAACTAGGACCCACTCTAGCTTGATGGATATAAACAATGCCTTTTACAACCTCATTTGCCCTATCCAAATGTTCGACAAGAATAATTCGAGGTAGAACCCCTGTCGAGGAGGTAGCAAGCATGGCCTATGAATCTGCATGAGTGTTTCCACTTCTAGAGACGTGTAACAAGCAGAAAAGATTGAAGTCTGACTGCAAGCGTTTGGCTTGGCTTAAGTACTCTTGCATCCTCGCATCTCTGGCTTCCAACTCTCCCTTTACTTGGCCCACTGCCAATCTCAAGTTCGAGAACATTTCTACTGTTTTTCCTCCCATTTTCTGCACCATGGCCATTCCTTGTTACAAGGCCTCATACTTGGTTTTGTTATTTGTGGTCGAGAACCCAAGTCTCAGGGATTTCTCTATGATAGTCTTCTCAGGAAATACTAGGACTAGCCCCACTCCAGGCCCCCTTTGATTTGCTGTGCCATCAACGTACACCTTCCAACATGGGGGTCCTAGCATATAGATTACCCCAACGGATTTTCCATCTATGTTTTGCCCATCTACTACAATTTCTACTAATGGTTCAGTAAATTCGGCCACCAAGTCAGCCAAGACCTGACCCTTTATAGAGGTCCGAGGCATATACTTGATGTCAAAAGCTTCTAGAATTGTGTTTCATAAGGCAATTCTTCTAGTGTAATCAGTAGTTCAAAGTACAAATTTCAAGGGTAATTGGGTTAGAACAACCACTGTGTGGGCTTGGAAATAATGGGGTAGCTTTCACGTAGCATGGACCACAGCTAGTATGGCTTTCTCCAAGGGTAAGTATCTAACCTCAGCTTCATGTAGTGACTTGCTTACGTAATAGACTTGCTTTTGAAGGCCGTTGTCATCCCGTATTAGCACCAAGCATAGCATGGGGGGCCACAGCAATATATGCGTATAGGATTTCATCAGCCTTAGGACTGGACAGGATAGGTGGCCAGGATAGGTACTCCTTAAGTTGCTAAAAGGCCATAATACAGTCCTCGGACCACTTAAATCCTTTCCACTTGTTGATCAAGAGATAAAACGGTTTGCATCTATCTGCCGACTTAGAAATGAATTGATTTAAGGCTGCAATCATTCTAGTAAGCTTTTGGACCTCCTTTGCGTTTTGTGGTGGTTTTAAATCATTAATAGCCTTGATTTGCTCAGGGTTAACCTCAATTCCCCTATGAGTAACCATGTAGCCTAAAAACTTGTCTGATCCCACGCCAAATGAGCATTTTGAAGCATTTAGGCGCAGCTTGTGCTTCCTTAAGACATCAAAGGTGCTGTCGAGGTCTCCTAAATGCTCATTTTGCTACGCCTAAATGCTTCAATGACAAAGGCCCGAGGACATCAAAATCCTCCTCTCCGTTCGAGGAGCCGGACTGTAGGATTTTGAGGGGCTATTGTGGGGTCAAAGAATTTGGCAACCCCGTCCCATTTTATACTAAGCCCAATGCCCACACCAAGGACGAAGAAATGTCTGAGGACGAACGAAGAAAGTCCAAATTGCCAATAAACATTGCCAAGGACAATCTTGTTTTCGACCAACCGAGATCATAGAAGGGAAGAGCGACACGCCATCAAAGGCAACCTCCCAGAGCATCCCAAAAAGAAGGACAAGTACAATGGATCAGCCATGAGAGCATGGTGGAAGAGCAATTCAAGGAGAAACTGTCATCTCCGCATTAAATGCTCACAACTAACGTTTTGGCCGCATTAAGGAGGAAACGACCCCTGAACAGTGCTACCTTGGTTGCTACAACTCACAGAAAGTTTGGAAATGCAGTTGACGAGGCAAACACTCAAGTAGTGACTTGCATGGTCAACAAATGGAGGGCCAAGATCAATTGAAAGAAGATATATAATGTAAGAGATCCTCCAGGAAAAAGGATTGAGAATTAGAAACAGAAGACACAGTAGCAATTTGTATCATTTTTGAAACCTTTGTAACCAAGCACTGAAGAAATAACAAGAACTACAAGCTCCTCAGACGAGGGCCAAGGACAAAATTTCATACTTTAGTCCACGTCCTTGTTATTCAAATCAACTCATAACCATGTCTAGTTGTTGTAACCTTCACTAAGGCCTAGTTCTTAAACCCATTCTCTATAAATTTATTGTATTGGACTAGTTGGGCCTGAGTTCATTCATCCAATAGAAAAAGTGCTCAAACTCAGTCCCTACACTTAGAATAACAAGAATAAATAAAAGCTAAAAGTGAGCGCTTCTAGCTACTTCGCCTGCTTCATATTATGGTGGCTATATTGTTGTGGCGGAAATGAACAAGAATGGAACTCTCAAATAAGAAAGAGATATTGTACAAGACAAAGGGTAGAAAAAAGTGGCTCTTACTCATAACCTAACCAAGTTGTTCAAGTAAGCAAGTTCTTGGCTCACTTGAACTTCTAAAAATTTTAAAGCAAGCATTGGAAGCACTGAATGAAGAATTCTCAATTGATATCTTTATCTTAGTTGAAAGTGTTGATCAAAGAGAAAGGCATTTTCGAAATGAAGCTTCATTCAAAGACAAGCATCCCTCGGTTGTTGCATATGTTAGTTGCTCCTTGGCCATTTTCAGCTTGGGCTATGGATATCATTGGCCTCATCGCACCAAAAGCATCTAATTGCCAAGAAATTGGGTTTTAAAAATTCCAGAATTCACACAATTATATAGTATTTGGCGCCTAAAGTCATCCCAAGCACTAGTAATGTTTCTACTAAACTATTTCTTTGGAAAATTCCTCCTAATAAGATGGGTGAATGTGTCGAGAGAGATGGGGAGGGGAGTGGGAGAGGTACAATGAACAGTTGAGTGACTACCCAACCATTCAATTGGCTATGAATGGAGGTTTCAATAAATAGGTAACTACGGATGACTGGTAAAAACTTGGAAAGGTCCATGACTCCATCGTTGTTCATCCTTCATGTTCAGGAAGAATGTTGTCTATGGATTTCAAACAAAAAAAATAGCCTCCCTATGTCATTTGATTATTTAAAGTAATAGCTCCTAAACTTCTTCGTAGAACAACGTTTTCTCCGCTTCCCACATTGTGTTTCTTCTCAAGTTGTATGTATAGATTGCATCAATAGATCCAATTGGGCACTTAAATATGTTGTGAAATTAAGTGCAAGTTTGGGTGTGTTTATAGAGTTTTCAATCAATACAATATTTGCTTTTTTATTTTTTATTTTTTATTTATAGAATATTAAGATGATGAAAAATCGAGGCTCAGATTTTTTAGAAGCTTTAGGTAACGAAAAATCTAGGCATGATCGTTGAGCTCCATAATGCTCTAAACCCCATGCCTGAGATTTGTTTGCACCCCCCCCCCAAACCCAACCAAAATGCATGGGATTTGTTTGTATTTGTTTTCTTTCCTTAATGCTGTGAAAATCCAAACAAAAAATAATTCTCAAAAATTTGCAAAACCCGTTCATCATCACAACAGAGCTCGTCATCCTGTTGATGCCATGGACTTCTTTTCCCCAGAAGGTGCTGTTGATGCTGGAATCGGGAAGCTGTGATAAAGTTTTTTTATTATTTTTATTTTTTTTGTGAATATTTTGGTTAGGATTGTGATTAGGATTTGTCTCAATTAAATTATACACAGGGCACTATATTACTGGTTGGGAGCACTAGACATTGCTAAGTTGGTCCTCAGGGAGCACCAAATGCCAATGGACAGACTAAATTGATATGATTCCATACATTTAAGACGTTAATTGAACTAAATTATAACCTATGGCTCTTTTATGTAGTTTTCCATCTTTTCTTCTTTCTTTTTTTTGCATCATTCTTCAGACATGAGAAGAATGTTACATTAAGTTGCATGTACGAAACATATATATAGTAAAAGAAAAATTGTAAACCTATATTTGAATGACCCAAAACGAATGAATCTCGCTACAACATTTGAGCCAGAGACATTAAGGGAGAGCACCTATGTCATTCATTAGGCAAAATTGCAGGCTTGTACCTGTATATAAACAGTTCCATTCCAGAATCGGCAAGCAGCCCTTCTTTGCAACAAAATCTGAGGCTAGTACCTTGTGAACTCTACCATAGAAGCTTATACGGCTGCTCAGCTATTACCTCTCCTAGTATTTGAGCATTCGGCTGGTCAAAGAGTCTCCCAATATATTATTTGTTGAGGGATGGAAGCTAAGTAGGTTACTTAATCCCAATATTTTACAAAATTGCTTTTCCCTAATTTTAAATTAATCATAGTGGAGATGGTGTTTTCTCTTTCTGCACCTATTCACATACCAAGTAGCATGCTTTTGAAGGCCCATGCCAATCATCACCTTGAGGCTTGTGAGCATGACATAGGTCATAGCACACAAGAACAAAATCCAGAAGAGCCTCCATGGGAGGGGATCATATGGAAGATGAGCAGCATAGACCGGAGTCAGCACCCGGATAACCTAATGCCAAAAACAAGAAGATCAACAAAAATAGCAATACAAAACAAAAATATAAATATAAATATATATTTTAAAAAGGAATAAAATCTCAATCAGGTCAGGTTTTCATACATTTTATACTTTCCCAACTCACCCTTTGATTTATTTGGAGACAGTTTCGATATTGATCATAATATGACCTAACCGATATAGTCGAATAATTTATAATTTGTATGTCCTGACAGATATTTTCGAATACTTTATAATTTATGAAGTTATAAATGCACGGTCAGGTCAGGTTTTCAAAGTGGACAAACATTTTGAGACATCCACAAAGAGAATAGTAGAAAACCAAAGCATAATATTGTTATAATGTACAACAATTATTTGCTTATTTTAATATTATTAAACAGTGCAGTAGAGCACTTGGTTAAAAAATCCCTACATACATACATACATACATACATACATATATATATATATTGTTAGATTACTAGTAATAATTAAATTACTTCTGTAGGTATCAATTGCTTTTAAATTAATTTTAAATGTTTTCTAACACTTATTTCTAAAACCTAAATAAACAATAATATATATAAATTGTTGTATCCTGTGTCATATTGTTTCTGTGTTTCTTAGTTACACTCCCAGTGGATTTTGAACCCAAAACCTCACCCTCTACCCCTAAGTTGATATCCTCAAGAATATGCAACATGCATACCACGCAATTGCTAAGATAAATCCCTAGGGATTGCTTTGAAGGAATCAGCACAAGTTCAAAACATAATGTAAAGTATGATAGACCATGTGAAAATTAGTATTAATTGATGCTTACCACACAAGCTGGTGCCAGAGGTACAAATGTGAGATTTTTCTTTGCACTCTCAGTTTGTGTATTCAAAGTCTAGCAAGAAGAATAAAGCAAAAGCATAAGATATTAATAGTGTTCTTATAAATAAAAATTAAAACAACAACAACAACAACAACAAAATTGTCTCATTGTTGCAATGGCTATCAATATAAACATCAAGGATCTAGATTCAATGATTCGTACAAGAACAACATTATACTTATCGAGGTATTGGTCTTTCTTATGCACAGTAGCACACACATACATGAACTCACATTAATAGGATTTCACCGGATCAAATCAGTAACATTAGTAAAGGAATAACAAGATGAGAACCCCCCCCCCCCCAAAAAAAAAAAAAAAAAAAAAAACCTTTCTCACCACCACCTTTTTTCTTTCTTTCCCCCTCCTCCTAATTAGAACTTGGGCGAAAAAATCATTTTGGTCCTTACATTTTAGTAGCAGTTAATATTGCAAGTTCAAAATAACAAGGACTAAATTGACTGCTACTAAAATGTAGAGACTAAATTGACAATGACCCAGAGTAGAATATCATATTTCTAAGTGTCATATGCTGATATGTCCGCTCAGGGCTCAAGCACTGTACATTTACTAAGTATACAAGCTTGAACAAGTAGGTAGCAAGTCAAACCACAACCAACTGAAGAGAACAATCTAGCACATTAGTAGCCCTACTCACTCCTAGGGGAGAGGAGAGAGAGTGAAATACTACCGAGTTAAATTCAGGCTCATTGTATTGATCAATTCTTGTCAACATACTTTTTTGACACCCTTACAGCACTACAATTTTCATAGCACCAACTCTAAAGAGAAGCAGTGATGGTTCAGAAAGTTGCAAAACAAGAATAATCATCTAACACATGCCCCTGACTCTTCTCATCAGGGTAAACAATTGCAAATATTTTTATAATGTTGGTCTCTTGACACTTTTCTAACACTTGTCAGTCATTTGTTGATTTTATAGATTCTCTCTTTGCGATTTGTCTTCTTTGAAAAGGGATCGTACACATATCCTTCCTATGTGTCCTTCCCTTTTCCTTCTTCAATAAAATTATGTACTCATTAAAAAAAAAAAAGTTGTTAGACATGCATTCGACCCATGGTGATCCACTGTCATATGTCATGTCTTATACTTTGAACAATTCAACAATAATTCTCAAGAGGAGAAAAAAACCTTAGTTAACAGTTTAATTTAGGACTAATAAATATCTGGGCTACTTCTAAAATAGAATCAGTAAAATATAGCAAAAGTTTTGTTGATGGCATTTAAGAGATATAGCTTAGGTATTTGAACAATATCCTTATGAGCTTATTGTTTATATAAGGCAAAATTCCAAATTGCACCCTCTAAGATTGTCATTTTCGTCCTTTAAGTTTCATTTTTGTCATTTTTTTCTCATAAAAGTTCACATTCCGTTGCCAACATTGATCTTACCATCCATAAGCTGCTGCTATCCAATTAAAAAATACTTTCTTAATATTAAAAAAATTTATTAAATTTGAAGAGTGCCACAGATGGGCGTCTAGCAAGCATCGTATGCCAAATTCTCCACCCTGAAAACCTTCATACACACCCTTTTTCAGACCAAATCAAAGAAGCTGATTCAGTGGCATGTGATAAAGATCAAGAATTGAAGGCAAGGAAAATATAAAGACTACCACTACGCAGGGACAATGGCAAGGCTTATGGGTTTGGAGTCAATGCCAGAGTTCAACTAGTTGCATAATTCAAACCTAAATTCAATTTCTTCAGTGGATCACTTGGCAGGGTTTGATCAAATGCAGGGGCAGAATCGATGGGTCAAATTTACATTGTCCTTCTGAGAGATGCTGATCTTTCTTGAGCTGGCAAACAAGAACTTTCTTATACTCAGCTTTGAAAATGGAGATGAAAGTAAAGAGTCAAGATCAAAAGGGAGGAAATCTGATATGGGTAAGGCAGTTTTTGGACAGAAGGATAAAAGTTGGCAACAAATGTGAACTTCGGCGACTAAATTGACAAAAACAAAATTTAAAGGATGAAAATGACAATTAACCAAACTTAAAGGGTGTGATCTGTATTTAGCCTTTATATATATAACAAATGAATTTCAACTCAGTTTCTAAAATATGTATGCAAGTATGTGTGTGTAATGTGTATATATGCACATGCATACACACATTATTATCATATCCAATTGTATCGGGTCCTACTTTCTAGAGACTCACCATGTTGACATGCCGCTATCACATCATACTAGAGCCCTTGTCATGGGCCTTTTAGTTCCCAAAGTCACAGAAACAACAGCACTAATTTTGAAAATAGCATGTTTTCACCATAAGCATGTTCTCTTTTGGTGTAGGGAAAATTACCCCAATACAAACAGCATGTTTTCAGAAATTATATTTATTCTATAAGAAATGTTTTCCAAGAGCACAACCCAACAAAACCTAGTCTTCACAGATAAGTTAACCATCTAAATCATTTGTATCATTGATTTATAGCAAGACATAACATTTTGGCATATGGATGTCACCTTATCACTCTAAAAACAAAACAAAGCTGAGAACCTTCTTCTTCAATGCTGAGTACATGAGCTAAATATATATGTTATAAACTTATAATATCATGAAATCTCATTTCTAAGAGTTTGTAAACCATGGGTAAGTATTTTCTCATTAATGTTAATTAACTTTTTTTTATCAGTTACATGAATGTAATTAACTGGGGAGAGGTCCCGTGTGCATTCAAAGTATATATTTAAAATCAATCAATTTATGTTATTATTTTATTTCCTTTTGAAACATCTGAGGAATTAAATTCAACATATTTTTGGAAAAGATGATGATGGCCATGGATGACATACAAATATCTCCTAGAAAAATAGCTGGTCAAATTGTAGCTTTATACTGAAAATATACCTGCATGCATAGGTCTTCAAGGAACTCAGAATATACAGTAGGCTTTATGTCATTGAATTTGGCAATGAATGAATGTTTTATGATATCAATAGCCATTTCACAGATGAAAACCATGAGTGCGTTCTGCCATATCCAAATAACATATATTAGCAAGCCAAACAGGCTGTGCAAGAAAATTGTCTTTTATAAAAAAAGTTTCCCAACCAAAAATAGTGTGCTAAGAAATGTTATGTCAACTTACAGAAACAAAACTTTCAAACCAGGGACCCTCAGCCTCCAAAATATTTTGAGCCAAAACGAATAACATAAATGCCGAAATGTGAAATCTCTCTACTGAATCTGGTTGGCAGCAATGACATGTATAAATTAAAAAAATGAAACAAAAAACCAAAAAAAAAAAGTATATGAAATGAAATGAAGCAACACAAATGCACTAGAAATAAATACACATCAAATGGAAATGGAATTCACATTAACCTCTGGAGCACAATGACGGGAAATTAATTAAGCATATATCAAATTTCATGCAAGGAGCACTATATGAAATAAAATCCATGTGCTTCTTTCAAGCGCAGAAGGAAACTAGGCATAAACTTAGAATGGCACCACAATGTTAAAGAAAATGTAACCTCTTTGGGCTCATCCCAAATGGATAAATTCATGCCATGTTCATACTTTGAAACAAGAAATGACATGATTATGCCAATATAAAGATAACATAATGCAAAAGTTAATTTCTGAATTTTTTTTCTAAACTTTAATTTGGGTGTGAGGGGTAGGTTTCTATTGATGTCTGTTGCCTGATTCCTGTTTCGGTGGATGTCATTAGATGGAAATTATTTTCTTAGATTCATTGGTCTAACACTGTTAACTATTAGAACTGCTTAGATTCATTGGTCTAACACTGTTAACTATTAGAACTGCTGTTTAAATTATATTTAAAATTTTAAAAATAAAAAAAGACAATTTTGAATCTGAGTCATGATAAGAGAAAGGCCTACTGCAAGCCAGTCCGTCAATGGCTGCAAGCCCCCCTAGCTGCATGCCACCATTCATTCTGCACTTCGTACAGGTTGTTTTTTTAATTGCATAACTTGTTCGAGTGCTAATTCATCAACTTGAGCTTTCAACTCATGAAATCAATGACCAATTCTTGAAGCTACAGCATCATATAATTTTCCTCTTGATACATGTGCTTCTTCCACATTGAACAAACTATCAAAATGGATGGGTCCCCAATAAGTACTGTTACCGTCTTTCTAATGCTTAGGATGCTGGCTCCTATTGGCATGATCACCTAACTCCCAGTATTTTCAAATGGAAGAACCATGGAAATATTGTCTGCATCCAGGACCAACCTTCCAACACCTCCTTTGGAAGACCTAATGGTTTTTCCACCATCCCGAGAAAGACTGCCTTCTAGGAAAGATGTGAACCCACCCATGGCGTTTTTTTCTTTTTTTCTTTAACTTTAAACAGCAGTTTCAATAGTTAACAGTGAGACTAATTTTGACTCCAGGGTTTAATTTGATACTTTCAAAACTATAGGTTTAATTTGTACTACTCCTAAACTATAGGGCTTAAAATGAAATTTACCCATAAAATTATTTTAGTTATCAAAAACTATAAGAAGGAATCATGCTAACTGCAGGTATGTTAATAAAGAGAGTCAATTTTATCTTCTGTAAGTAACAAGGCATCCAAAAGAAATAAAATAAAATAAACTAGCATCATAGAATCAACAGAGCATTTTATTTCCTATACTTCAATCATTTTCAAAAACAAGGAGAACAATATCATTAGTCATTTTGATATACTGAAGAAAAGTTATGAGGATGCTAACTCACCAAAGTATACCAGACCGTGAATGTTATCCTTGCTAAAACGCTTAAACACATTACTTTTTATCTCGGCAAAGTTATTGGACACCAATAAAGCAAGCAAGGCATTATTGTGAGCAACGATAACTGTAGATAAAGTAATAGCCTGAGCTAGCAATATGAAAGAATGAACAAGTATGAATAGTCAAGGAGCCAAATAGGTAGATAAATAAAATAACAAGAATATAAATCTCCATAATGCTGATAAAAGAAATAATCATTAACAAATGAAGGATATTTGAAGCACCCATGGCTAAAGCTTCATCAAAAATGAATCTCCACACCCATAATCTCCGGTTTTCAGGTGGACAACTAGCTAGTCCTTCCGTCGAATTAAATAAAGTTTGCATCACATCCCCATTAAAATTTTGGCATAGTCTATCAAATATCTGTATATATAAAAAAATTAAAAAATGCAAGATCAGTCTTATGTAAACATTAGCCAGTAGCTGTATGTGACACTTACAGCAGCCAGAGAAGTACAAATTAATGGAAAGATATTAGAGCAATATCAATTCTTGTTCACTGATATAGTGCACACACAAACACAAAATACAATAAAAAAAAGTCTTTCAATATGTTTAGTTCATAATTTTCAGGGGTGAGAGCACTTGCTGCTCAACAATATTCTTTAGTTCACAAACATAATTTGAGATTATGCATGATAAGCATGCTTCCATTAATTCTTATATGGAATACTCAAAAGGTAGGGGGCTCCATTCTTAGAATATCAAGTATTTTCAAGCTTTCCAAGACTAGAAATTAGAGTTAGCTGATTCTCTAATAGTCCTACTATATCCTATTTGGGGAGAAGAGGCTAATAAATTGTCTTGAAATAACCAAAATAGTATATTTGATGTCTAATCTTTAAATGAGGCATTGATAGGGTCAGTGATATTCATCATTTTGGAAGGTTATTGGTGAAACTAAGTTTCTAAAAAGGTCTCCTTTTTTCTAAACAGCTGCGTTAGACAAAATTCTAAACTTTGGCTAATCTCATAAATCCTTCTTGTAAATTCAAGATAAAGATGATTTCCACTAAGCCCATCCCTAGATATCAAATTTGACATTGATGCACAAAGTGCCCACTACTCATTCATCATTCAAACAGATATGCCAGTGCTTTGGGCTTTGGCTTGTTAAGATAAAAAATGAAAAATGGGATTGCGGCACTCCACCTGCTGCCAATGCAGAAGGATGCTATCAAAAAGAATAGAACGTTACTTCGTTTTGTTAGATGTGTCAGATCCTATATAACAAGCGAGTTTTTTACCCTCAAATTCAACAGGTCACAACTCATTTGATCCCATTCTTAATGAGCTAGCTCGATACTCGACATGGTCGTTGGCTTTGATACCAAATGTTGTGAACTGAGAAATAAAAGATAGTGAGTCAATTCGAGATGACTAATCTCTTGAACTTGAGAGAGGAAATAGACATTTTTGGTTAAATTTTTGCTTAATTCTCACTAGTGCATTTAACGTATATAAATAACCAAGTATGAGATAACCCCATCAACAAATCCTAAAACAAAAGAATTAATGTTATTCTAAAACACATGAATTAAATTGAATACAAATAAATAACAACACTAATCTATAGGAAGATTTATTCTATTACTAAACTAAATTCAAATAATTTATCAGGCACATTATCTCGGGTCATAACAGCTTGGAAGCAAGATGAGCATTTAAAAATCTGATTATCCCTCTCTCTCCAAATAATAAACAGAAGGCAAAGAGGACAGATTCCACTGAACTACTCTTATGTCACCCAAACGGTCCTTTCCAACTAAATGCGCATCAACTATCTTTTTTGGCATCACCTACTGGAACTCAAATAAAGAGAAGAGTAGTCAAGGGAGTTCACTGGCATCTGAGCAGTGAAGTAGAAGATGATTAACTGATTCCCTCTAGATTTATACATGGAAACCCAGTTCACAAGAATTATGTTCCTTTTGATGAGATTTTCCAAAGTTAGAAATTTCTTAATGTAGCTGTTCAGACAAGAAAAAGCGACCTTTTTAGAAGCTTGGTTACCCCAAGTACTCTTCCAAGTAAATCCTCCCAATGCCTCATAAAAAAATCAGAAGTCAAACATACTGTTTGGGTTATTATATTCATTAGAGAATCAATTGACTTTAATTTCCAGTCCTGGAGATCTCAAAGAGGAAATGCATTCCAAACCCACTACCCTTACACCCAAACAGTTCTTTCCAACCAAATTACAGATTGACTATTTTCTTGGGTATTGCCATTGGACACTGAGTAAAGAGAACACGAGGGGCCATAAAACATGGCAAGTTATCAACTGACTCCCCATGCTACTGTAATGGAGGGCTTCATCGCAAGAAGCTTTATAGCCTGGGTTGATGAAACAACTTGTTTGGCTTTCTTCTTTTTGACTACAAGGACTAATGACATTTATTTTCGGTATGCTAGGATCATTCACAGTTATCTTCAAATAAGATCTATTCGGTTTTTGCAGGTAGGCAACTTTTCAGCTTATCTCTATATGTTTATTCTGATTTAACTCATGCTAATCTTGAATATTGGATGATTCTCCATGGGATAATGCTCCAATTTGAACTCTCAACAACCACTATAGGTATCTGGAGCCGAGTTTTCCCTCTTCCTTTGAATTTGAGGGTAAAAAACTCGCTTGTTATATAGGATCTGNTAGGCTTGACAATATACTTGTGTTGGATCTCAAGCTCAAAAACATGATATTGAGCTTGAGTTTGGGCTTGATATTGAGCTCGAGCTTGGCTTGACCAATGACTCAAGTAAAGCCAAGTTGAGCTCAAGTTTTTATACTTTATAACAAGCTCAAGCTTGAACATTATTTGTAGGCTCGTATTAAGCTCAAGCCAAGTTTGAACATTCTACTTTTGCTGTCAAGCTGAGCTTGAACATTCACTACTCGACAAAGTTCGGCTCGTTTACAGCCCTAATAATATCTAACATTTGGTTGACAATCTTCGACATGTTCTCCATTCTTTTTTTGCTAGGATTGACACTCTTGATAGGTAGATGTGTTTTTTTTTTTTTTTTTTTGGGTTGGGTGTTGCAGCAGCTGCCTGGAATGGTGGCTGTTGTTTGCCTTGGGTTGTAGATGGGAGGATAGTGTGATAGTGTGGGATGAGAATATGATTGAATTTTATTTTTTCAAGAAACTGGATGGATCTGTTGTCTGATACCAAATGTTGTGAACTAGGTAATTATAATAAAAGAAGTTAGTCAATTCGAGATGACCAATCTCCTGAACTTGAGAGAGGAAATAGACAATTTTTGGTTAATTTTTGCTAAATTCTTATTAATGCATTTAACGTATATAAATAGCTAAGTATGAGATAACTTGTCAACAAATCCTAAAACATAGGAACTAATAACGGTAGGGATCAATTTGAATACAAGCAAATAAGAATACTAATCTACTCCTACTAGTCAGATAAAGATCTATCACCAAGCTTAAATTTAAATACTTCTAATTCAAATAACAATTTGTCGAGCACATTAGCTCAGGTCATAACATCTAATGTTGGGAACTCATGGGTAGAACTCATTCTTGAAAACTGATTTGCAATTTTTAAGGGGAGGGTGCTCAAGAGCTTATAAACATATGGTTAAGTTTACACTTAATTCATGTGGGACATTAGGATCATAACATACAACTATGCTCCGCAGTCAACGTCTACGACTGCTCACTCTAGCGACACTAACCTGATGGTAGCCCTTTCTCTTTTCAGTGGCTCCACTCACCTATTAGTAATTTTAATCTAGCCTCTAGGTCGCCCCCTCCGAGATCTGACCACAAAGTCACAACTCATTTGATCCATTCTTAATGAGCAAAAAAAAAAAAAAAACACATCTACCTATCAAGAGTGTCAATCCTAGCAAACAAAGAACAGAGAACATGTCGGAGATTGTCAACCAAATGTTAGATATTACTAAGGCTGTAAACGAGCCGAGCTTTGTCTAGTAGTAAATGTTCAAGCTCAGCTTGACAACAAAAGTAGAATGTTCAAACTTGGCTTAAACTTGATACAAGCCTACAAATAATGTTCAAGCTTGAGCCTGTTATAAAGTATAAAAACTTGAGTTCAACTTGGCTTGACTTGAGTCATTGGTGAAGCCAAGCTTGAGCTCAATATCAAGCCCAAACTCAAGCTCAATATCATGTTTTTGAGCTTGAGATCCAACACAAATATATTATCAAACCTATATCAACTTTATTATCTAGCCTATTTGGCTTGGATGAGTAGTCTCAACTTATAATTAATTAAAGTCTTAGAAGGATACGAAGGATATGAGTTTACTTGTCAAGCTCATATCAATTTTATTACCAAACTCATAAATAAGTTTAGGCTCAACTTGTTTTGTTACTTTTGTATTGAGCCTTGGTATTCACAAGCTTGTTCGTGAACAATATTTTTTACTCGGCTCGGCTCGTTTATTAAACAAGGTTGAAACTAAAGCTTAAGTTTGGCTTGTTTATAAACAAACAAACATAAATGAGCTTTTTATCGAGTCAAGCCCGAGCTGTTTATGAACAGCTTGGTTCATTTACAGCCCTAGATATTACCAAGGACATGTCCAAAAGCATAGCAAGGATGGAAGCAAAGATGCAAGATTCGTGGGATCAAATCATAAAGATCTTAGATAAACAATCCAATGTAATTTTGGAAATCAAAGAACAATCAAAAGTTCAAGGATCCCATTAAATTTCAGAGAATCAAAAGAGTAAAATATGTTGGAGGATGCACCTACTTACAAATTGCATTTGAAGATCAAAGGATTAATGAAGTGGAAAAGATAGATCAAAGGGATCTTCTCAGGATTTCAAATAAGCCTAGTCTAATTTCACAAATTGAATTTGTCATTCCCAGTGAGTTCAAGGATGTGAAAATCAAGGCTTTTTTGTTCACAAAAATGCTTAAAGAATTGGTGCAAATATCTGTGGTCCGAATTCTTATCCTTAAACTATTTAAAGTTCGAGGTAGAGTATTCTCTAATCAATATGAGCAAGCATCAATTTTCATATCTCAAAATTTTGAGGACAAGATTCATTTGAGGGGGAAGGGAATGTTATTACCCAAGATAATATGCATGATAAATTGTTATTTGAATTAGAAGCATTTAAATTTTGGCAGAGTGATAGATCTTTATTTGACAAAGGTAGTGGTAGATTAGTATTGTTATTTGCTTGTATTCAAATTGATCCCTATGTTTTAGGATAGGATTAGTTCCTATGTTTTAGGATTTGTTGATGAGGTTATCTCATGCTTGGATATTTATGTACGTTAAATGCATTAACGAGAATTAAGTAGAAAATTAACTAAAAATGTCTATTTCCTCTCTCAAGTCTAGGAGATTGGTCATCTCGAATTGACTATGCTATCTTTTATTTCTCAATTCACAACACAAGCAGCAGAATAGAATGCATAAAGTGATTAAGAATAAATACTTGTTCTACATCCCACGTTCATCAATTCTATTTACTCACCTCTAAAACATTGTACACCACATATAATTTGATTGTTCCTTGACCACGAATCATGTGATATATTAAGCTGATATCTGAGGCAACAAAATATTACAGAAACAAAAATTAGTAAGACATTATATAATGAAAGAATATCACAAATATAAATGGTACTGTATATCCTTACAAAACCTGTTCGCTGCAAAAGAGTGACTCCACAGGCCATTATAAGAAAACAGCCAAAATCGGACAGTTCTGCTGCAGACCACATCTTGAACTGCCTGCCAAAAGCACGGTTAGGTTATTTCATATACATCACAAGTTTTTCAACTAAGTATATCAAAATAGGTAGAAAGGTACCACCATGCTTACTTATGTGCTACTAGTCCTCTAGCTAAAGTTCCATAGCTCAGCTGACAAGAAGCATATATCAACAACCTAAACTACCAAACAATCGGTCCTCAAATTCTATCATGCTATCAAGTAGAAAAGTATTTCAACACACAACAGACGGAATCAGAGATACAAAAGGCACGGAAAACTTCTAGCCACATCACACAAGTTCAGAACAAAATTAAATGAACTTATAAACTGAAGGATAAAAACAGATCATAAATTTAATTGGTAATTACACATGCATCCAGTGGGTCTCAAACCCAAACCTCACCCTCTGCCTTGCTTTTACAAGGGGAAAAAGTTCCATTTGGCTAGAGCTAATTGGCAATACCAGAACATTCAGAGACTATGGAAAATGACAAAATAGGTCCTTTATTTTTGGATAGGTGAGAAAAAAGGTCAAATTTTTCTTAATCATGCATAAATTAGAGCATACAATTCTGAGAAATTTTCCTAAAGTGTATTCTACCTAGGTTGATTTAGTGACTAACACCTATAAGGTCCTTTATTTTTGGATAGGTGAGAAAAAAGGTCAAATTTTTCTTAATCATGCATAAATTAGAGCATACAATTCTGAGAAATTTTCCTAAAGTGTATTCTACCTAGGTTGATTTAGTGACTAACACCTATGGTTATGCGTGCATTTCACATTAGCTTATTTAGCTTTTTGCTAAAAATGTGCAAAAGTATACTTATACTTTGAAAATGTGAGATTTTAAAAAACTGTACATAAAAGCTAAAAGCTGAAGGAAAAAGTAGATGCCAAACAGACTCATAGCTTATGTTGTAAAATAGGCCATTAAATCCTTGCATGCATATCAGCTAATGCTTTATTCCATGATAACAACCAAATAAAAAGATAACTAACCTTGTGCGTAGGAGCCTCCATAAGGTCATTACAATCCTTGTCGGCATGATAGTTAATAGGGATAGAAATGAATCGAGGCAGACAAAGAAGCCAACATCTATAAGCTGCAAAATGTTGTCATATTTGAGAACCTCTTTCACAAGAATTATGAATATCCTAGTTCAATTATTATTTTTAATTATAATTCAATAGTAAGAGGAGGGAGGAATTTGAAACCCGGATGTATAAGTTGGGAACACTAGGAGGTACCAACCAATTGGGCTATATGGTTCTTGGCATATCCAAGTTCAAATAAATTGCTATACTAGTTAAAGAAACCATTAATTCTGAAAAATTCTGTCAAATCAGCAAAGTCCCTTTAAAACTGTTTATCTTCAAAAGTACAAACAAGTTCAACGGTGGGTTTCAAAGGAACTATGATACTATTCAAATTGAAAGAAAGATAAACAAAAAAATGAGTACAGGATTTCTAATGCGTGCACAATTGGGCAGACACCGACTTCAATTGAAAGATTTTATTCTATTTATTCTTAGACATTTTTTTGTGGGGGAGGGGGAATATCAACCTTGCCCATCTCTGTTGGAAATACCAAATAATGCTAATACCATCAAGACATAAGGCTCTTGGCACATAATATTACACTGTTTGTTTTGACATTATCCATTTTCCAAAAATTTGGGGGTGTAAGGTATATGTACTTAAAAACTGAAAATTGTTGTTTGAAAATATGCATAGAAATAGGTGTGAGTGAAAAAGTATGTAAAAATATGTGTAATATTATTTAAAAACTAAAAATTGTTGTTTGAAAACATGTACCAAACACCCCAATTTTTTGGAAAACTATCTCATTTTCCTATGTTTGATAGTATTTTTTGGAACTATCTCATTTTCCTATTGGTGGCATCCTTAAAAATGAAATAGAGTTGTTTTCAATGGTTTCCATGAGATAGAGTTGTTTTCAGAGAAAAAAATTACCAATTCACATCTCCAAGGCAGGCGGAAGATAGTATCGTAAACTCTCTCGCGCTCTACCTCATTACCAATAGTCGTCGTGTTCCGTAACGCATTGCCATTGTACATTTCTTCCATGAAGTACTTCAGTGGTGACTTGTCCACCGTAAACGACACTGATACCAACACATAGAACCACAACAAAACATAAATAACCATAAAATCAAGCTTATAGCTCAACGTGGTGATTGATTTCCGTACAATAAACACAGGAACAAAAAAAAAAAACGATAAATTTACACATTCATACAACGAACAATGAAGCAATGAGAAAAGGATCAAAATTGGCTCACAATTGGGATCTTCCGCCATTAGCCGCTTCCAATCCAATGACTTCTCAGTCTCCAACTTGTTGGAACCGACACTTCCGTTGGGCTTGGCACGTTGTGTCACGGCGGAGCTCACTTCTCCGCCGCTCTCCTCCTCCTCCTCCTTCTCTCCTTTCTCCTTCTCCTTCTCCTTCTCCTTCTCATTGTCTCCCCCAACCCGCGACGCCGCGTCGTCACTGGCGCCGCTGATGCTGACGCTCCTCTGCCGCAGCTCCCCGAAATTGAACCCCTCGCCGCGCACATTCTGGAAATCCGGCTCCGTCACCACCGTACACACGCTACTGCTCTCGACGCTGTAACTGTGCATGCAGTTCGATTCCAATCCAGTGGTGCGGCTCGTATCGGGATCGAGGGTTGCCTCGGCGATTGGATCTTCGCGAATGGAGGACTCGGAGTGGATCGGTTTCTTTCGCCTGTGTTTCCGTTTCTTGCGATTGGGATTGGGCTTGGGCTTGGATTGGACGACGACGCCGTTTTGGATTGGATCTGAGTTTGGGCGGTAGAAGAATAAGGATTCAGGATCTTCGCGAATGGAGGACTCGGAGTGGATCGGTTTCTTTCGCCTGTGTTTCCGTTTCTTGCGATTGGGATTGGGCTTGGGCTTGGATTGGACGACGACGCCGTTTTGGATTGGATCTGAGTTTGGGCGGTAGAAGAATAAGGATTCGTCTTCTTCGAAAGACATGCTTTCGCTCAGAACCTCGAAAGACAATTTTCTATCGTCCGATCTCAGCGCCATGGCCACCGAGAAACAAAAAGAAAAACAATTACTATTGAATTAAAAAAGAGAGGATTGAGAAGAATTAAGACTCTGTATACATGAGAATCAAAATATGGAAGATTCCGTGGAATTTTGGTATGAACACGTTAGTGGGGGTCCGGGGGAATTTGGAGTCTACTGGGACTCTTGGGAGACCCAAATTCGGCTGCCTACTGTTTGTGTTTCCTTTGTTTTTGGTTTATATACTGTTTGGGGAAAGTTTTCATTTAAGATTTTGAATTTTGGTCCTTAATAGTTAATAGTTTAGGCCCATGAAGTTAGGATACCATATTGGGCCTAATATTTTAGGCCTATAATTTAAAATAAAATAAATAAAAAACAAACAAACAAAACCATTTAACAAACTTAACTCTTGTGTGTGATTCTCAAAAAAAAAAATAAATAAATAACTTAACTCTTGTAGTCTCATGTAAACTTTGTTTTAAGTGATTGAAAATGGGCAATTCGGCCTTTTCATATGGTGTCACGTAAGTCACATGTAACATACTTTTTCATCCAAATTAATAGATCATTTGACAGTAGGGTGTAAAGTAAAACACATGTTATAGTTTAAGATAGTAATTGTGCATCTTAACAGCTCAAGTAAATAAGTGCAAATGAAAGTATAATTTAAGGTGGTAGAAAGTAATTTTTCAAAGATTTAAATGAGGCCCAAGCTTGGTGTATACTGGCTAGGGGTGTTCATGGTATGGTACAATGCGGTTTTTGGCCATTTTTAGCACAGCACCTTGTGGTGCGGTTTAGCCAAAACCATAACCGCACCACACCGCACCTCATTTTTGCGATCACATGTGCAGTACAATTTAAAGTTTAGCCAAAACCATAATCGCACCATACCTCATTTTTATGGTCACATGTGCAGTGTGATGTATAAGATGCAGTTTGAAGTTGGCATATTTTTCAAATTTTAGGCATTTCTTGCCCAACCCAAAACTAATTTTTCCCTTTTTTTTTTTTGATAAGAAATACATCAATTTTGTTGAAATGAAGAAAAATGCATAGCATCATGTAATGTAGAGGACTCAATAAAGAAGGGAGTTTCCTATAACCAAGTTACATAAGAATCAATTCCTTTAGCAAAATTTGCTAGGAGATGTGCTGGTCTATTACCCTATCTTTTAACATTTGTAAAATTAAAAGTACAGAATCCATGCATCTTATGATGAGTGTTGGCAATGATGTTGACAATTGAAGTGTGGGTGGGAGTGGAGCCCGTGAGGGTAAGGTAGACAATATGCGAGTCACCTTCAAAGATAGCATCCCTAATACCAATATCTGCTACGAAAAGGGCTGCTTCGTCCATGGCTTTGGCTTCAGCTTCCAGCGGACCCAGCGGCAATGGTAATTTTTTTTCTTAAAACAACAACCACCAAACCCATATGATCACAGATAACAACTCCGATGCCAACTATTCCAACCTGGGAAAAAATGGCAGTGTCGGTGTTTATTTTATACCATAGGTATGCTGGTGGGATCCAACAGTTGTCCATGGCATCCTTGAGTCGAGGTGGTTGATAATGAGCAAGCTAGAATTCATCTAGCATGAAACGGGCTTGAGAGAGGATCTTCTGGGGTCGTTTTCGTGGACTACCTAGTCTAGTGCTGTTGCAGTTGAACCACATGCACCGTGAAATCATCACAGTGAGCTCAACGAGTTCTTGACCAAAGTGTTGTATGAAGATCAAATACCAAAGGAGGTCAGCAAAGGTCTTATGCAAGACACCTGTCTTGTCAAAAGGGATACCCGATATGTTCCATGTTTCTTATGCCATTGTGCACTCCCAAAAGAGGCGTCCGCTAGTTTCTTCGGCTAAGTTGCATGCTTCATAGGTGGAGTCATTGAGTACGTGTCCATGGCAGAGATTGGCTTTGGTGGGGAGGATGTTGTGACAAGCTTTCCAAGTGAAAGTCTTGACTTTGTTTGGAACACAAAGTCCCTAAATGAGACAAACCTATTCTAAGATTTACATCATCTAATATCTCCATTACAGAAGTTCAACCTCCATCAGTAGTTGGTCTAACTACTGTTAGCCACCAAAAAGAGTTGTCTCAAAAGATTGTTGCATACTCTGAAAAGTTTATAAAATAATGGAATGAGACAGAACCCAATAAGTAGCATAATTAATGGGAGTGGGGGAAATGCAAGTTTCATAACAATGAACATTTTAGAGACATGCTAAAATTTGGGAATTTCCATTTGAATTTTGCAAAATAAATTTCCTTAACATCATGACAAGAATGATAGACATATTGTAGCGCTAAGCTTCTCAAAGTAACTATGAAACTACATATTATTCATTGTGAGCCATAAAACATCTAATACCATTTCAATCCAGAAACCTCACCCAAGGCCACATAACGGGGTCGTCACCAATATCATGGCACAATGACAACCATGTCAAAAGCTCACAAGTTAATATATTTGAAATACACAGTTCACTTCCAAGTAATTTCATAAAATATTTCAATAACCAAATAGCCATAATATTCTCAAAGTCCTCTAAACTATTTCTTGTCATAAATATTTTGCGTAAATTTCCCAAATAATACAAGCAAAGATAAAGCATCTTTAGAATTTGCAAATGATGCAATAAATTTATAAAATCCATTTCCAAGAATTTTATAAAAGATGCTTATCTTTTCCATGATAACAAATCATGCAATTCCCCATATGCAATAAGAATATGCACTTTCATATATAATCATAAATAGTAGGGTCACAACATAATACTTTTTAGAAAAATATAGTTCCACCATTAATATTCCAATATGTGTTTAACCCAAAAACAAAGTTTATACAACATGATTATTTTCTAAAAATCCCATTAAAAGCTACTTATCTTACAACCCGCAAAAAGCTTAGTTCCAAAACTCCAAAGGAGATTAGTCAAAATCTAAACAATACCAAATAAACCTATCACAATAAGCATAAAGCTTGACATTTTATCTAGCTATGAATTATAAATCGCTAGATAAGAAATTAATTAGGCAAGCCTAAGTACTTAACCTCACAAATAAAGTATTTCACTTCCAAAGTTTATCAACGATTTCATTTACAAGGCTTAGACTCCAATTTATAATCATGTCATTTAAAGCCTTTTTTTACCATAAGAGATCCCAACACTTTATGAATTTATTCCTCAACATACATGTCATTTTCAAGAAACCCACAAAACAACAACATATATAACAATATCCACCATTACAAACCCCAAATGTAAATCCTCCACTAGCTCCAAATACACAATAAAAATTAGAGTCATAAACTATTTCACATTAGAAAGCCAAAACTCTCAAATCTTCACCACTTAGCTAACCACCATTTGCAAAAATCATAAACCTACTCATCAAATACATCCACCAAAACCAAAACTCATAAATCACATGGGCATTATTATTAAAGATTAGATAAGCATAACCTCAAAAAAAAAGCATATAAACCCACAAAAAGATTAGAAATTTTTACTTCAAATAGTAGAGGTGAGTGAGCTTTACCATTTTCCTACGGAGTCTTAGGGTGATCTTGCAGAAAAATGGTGGTGGAAGTGGTGAGGAGTGGTACCGATAGGAGTGTAAGGGAGTAAAGAGAGGAGAGTTTGTGTTAAGAGAAAAAGAAAAAGAAAAGTAAGAGAAAGAACAAAGTGAGGAGAGCTGGCCGGCCAAGAAGAATGAGATAGTTAGATAATTTGAGAGAAATGAGTGGTGAGCAAATAATGGGGTAGGTGGGGTCACATGGGTCTCCACAAAAAATCTAATCTCTTTTTTCTTTTTCTTTTTTTTTTCTTTTTTTTTTTTTAAGCCTGGGGTGTCACACTATCCGTCCAAATGCCCACTGACACATCATCACCGATTTGCCATCTACATCCATATTTCACCACAGCTTAGGCAGCCCTGATGCTGCGCCATGCGTAAGAAGGTTTTGAACCTAGTTCAACATGAAGGAAATCTGTACATGGGAAGTAGCGGGCTTGGAAGACACGGTGGACAAAAGAGCCATTATTATTTTGTAGGCGCCACCCTTGTTTTGCCAAAAGAGCCAAGTTGAAAGTTTTGAGGTCACGAAAGCCTAAACCACCCTTTTCCTTAAGAGAGCACATTTTTTCCCAACTCAACCATGCCATTTTGTTGTTTCCATTGGACTAACCCCACCAAAAACTACAGATCGTGCTAGTCATATCATCACAAAGAGTGTCAGGGAGCTTGAAAACACTCATAGTATAGGTGAAGATTGCTTGGGCTACTGCCTTAATGAGAATTTCCCTCCCTACTTGTGAAAGCAATTTTTCCTTCTATCGTGAGAGTTTAGTATTGAGCCTATCCTTTAGAGCATGGAAAGTGTTCATCTTTGATCTTCCTACTAGGGATGGGAGACCTAGGTAAGTTTCATGTTGCCGGATAACTTCTACCCTAAAGCAGCTTTTAATGTCTACTTGGATGTCTTGTGGAGTGTTCCTGCTGAAGAAAAGGGAGGTATTTTCCCGGTTCAGCTGTTGCCCTGAGGCATTTTCATATGTAGTGAGGATGTGGTCCAGGTGATTGCATTGTTCAATGGTGGCTTGGTAGAAGATGATACTATCATCAGCAACGAATAAGTGGGACATGTGAGGGCCTTGAGGGTAGGTAGCAACACCTCGAAGTAGGCCATTATCCATAGATTTGCGTATCATAGCTGAGAGTCCTTCTGCATAGAAAAGAAACAAGAAAGGAGATATGGGGTCCCCTTGTCTTAAACCCCTTGTGGGGGTTATATGACCTCGGGGGGTGCCATTAATCTTGATGAAGTATGTAACAGAGCTAACACATTGCATCATTAGATCCACCCACCTATTATTGAAACCCATATTTATCATGATCTGTTTAAGGCAGTCCCACTCTACACGATCAAAGGCTTTGCTCGTGTCAAGTTTTAAAGCCATCTCCCTTACGTGGCCACTTCTTTTTTGGTTAAGGTAATGCATGGTTTCAAAGGCCACTAAAACATTATCAGTAATGAGGCATGAAGCCACTCTGCTTTTCACTAATGATAGAAGGGAGGAAGCATTTTAGGCGGTTTGCTAGGACCTTGGAGGTGAGTCTAGAAATGACATTACTAAAACTTATGGGTCTGTATTGTGTTATCTTTGTAAGGGGTTTTTTTTTTTTTGGGATGAGGACAATATGTGTTTCATAGAATTTTGGTGGAATAATACCCAAGTTTAGAAAATCTAGCACAGTTTTTGTGACACACTCACCTGTTAAAGACCAAAAGTGTTAATAAAAGAAAGGGGGCATACCATCAGGACCAAGCGATTTTTTTGGGTACATATGCTTGAGTGCTCTATGGACCTCCTCTGGACTAAACTTACATGTTAGGTAGTCATTCATAGCTTCGGTGACAACCGGTTGGACAGCATTAAGGAGCACAACCATATCAGTTGTGTCATTTGAGCAGAAGATTGAGGTAAAATAATCCAAGATGATGCCCTCCATAACTTGGTCATCATCCTGCCAGACCCCACCTGAATCCACAGGCCTTGGATGACATTTCATTGTTTGCGGTTGGATGCTTTCTGGTGAAAAAAAATTTGTGTTTTGGTCTCCATCAGTAATCCACATGCTCCTTAATCGTTGATGCACATCGTGTTTTTTGCATTAAGCCAACAGTTTAAAGCTTTGCGGACTTCATGAATCTCATCCTCATTACCGATAGGCTGTCTCTCTAAGGCTTATAACTTTTTAGTCATTCTATCAACCTACCACCTAACGTGGCGAAAGTTAGTTTTACTCCACACTGATAGCCTAGCATGGCAGTTATCAAGACAGTTAGTGATTTGGGCTCCATCGGGTTTGTATAAACCTTCAAGCCAAGCTTCCTGAATGACATCGATGCAACCTAGGTGTTGTTGCCACATGGCCTCAAAGCAAAACAAAGGCTTAATAAAGCGATGGCAGGGTATAGAACTAGGAAGATGGACAGAGAACATAGAGTGATCCGAGGTGGACATAGATAAATGGTGGACAGTGGCACCTTGAAAAGAAGAGTTCTGGGCTAAGTTAGCCAAGGCATGATCCAGGTGAATGCATATCCACCTTTCAGTTGGGTGATTTCTAGACCAAGTGAATGGAGAGCCAAAGAAGACAAGGTCACTGAGTTTGCATGTGTTGATGGCTATGTGAAAGCGGTCCATCTATCTAGTTGGACGTGGGCCGCCTCCATGTTTTTCTGAGCGATACAGGATCTTGTTGAAGTAACCCACACAAAGCCAAGGGAGGTTATTTGATCAGTTGAGAGACTCAAGAATAGTCCAGGTTTTCTCACGCTTGTTTATGTCTTGGTGTCTATAAAACCTTGTCAATCTCCATTTTGAACCTGTTTTAGTACAAAGAACGTAGGCATCAATAAACCAACGAGAAAATTTTTGCACATGTACCTGTGTTTCTAGCTTCCATAATAGGGCCAGACCACCGCTCTAACCAATGCTTGAGACCACTAGCCCCTGATTGTATTCCTAGTATTGTTTCTTTGTGTTCAATTGTTTAGTGATGAGTTTTCTCTCCATTAAAAAGACACAAATGGGAGTTTCTTTGGTCCATGCTCTCTTGAGAGCATTAACTGTACGGGAGTTCCCAAGCCCCTAACAATTTTAGCCTAAAATACTCATTAGATCTGACGGTCCTACGTAGCAAGCACTGTCGATCCCATGTTGTGAACCATAAGCTGGTCTGGTCTGGTCTGGTTGTTTCTTCATTCAACTTTTGTTTCTTGTCCAAAGACGTGCCATGCAAAGTCTCCACTTTTCTTTTTGGTCCAATAGTGGACAAAGTAGTATCCCTAGTGTCCATCACGTTCTTTGCATGCTCAAGTCTTTTTCATGTACCACGTGTTGTGATCAAGGAATTTGTTAAGGTGACAGTATGACAGTTGGCATTGGTTTGTAGGGAAGCAAAAGATCGGGTATCAGAAGGATTTATTGAGGTGAGTGTATGGTAGTTGGCATTGGTTTGTGGGGAGGGAAAAGATCAGGTATCAGTAGGAGGAGGGAAGTCAAGGATCTCATTAAGAGGTGGGACCCCTAGATTGAGGTTATCTTTATGTGAGGCAGCTGGCTAAGATATAGAGGGAAACGAATTTAAACTTTTGTCAATGTCCGTTAAATGCGCATTGAAGAGATTTGTGTCAGGCAAAATATTTGTAACCGTTGGCATTGATTAAGAGTTTGTTACTGAGATTACGGGGGAATTAATGACTGTGTCCATAGTGGGTTGTTATGGTGGTACAGGATTGGCTGACGGTGTCGGTGGTGGGGGTGTGGTGGTTGGCGTTGTGGGAGAAAAAGGTTTTGGGCGGGGGCTGCAGGGTGGGCCATAAGTAGGAATGGTGGTTAGCATGGTTTTACTGTTTACAATTTGTGGTTGTTGGATGTTGGCCAGTGCGGCACGTAGCCAAGGTTCGTATTGTTGCTCTTCTTTGTTCAGGGTACCACCACTACCTGTCTATAGTGTACAATCTTTATCATCATGATTGAGTAGGCCACACTAATAGTAGAAGATAGGTAGGTGCTCGTACTGAAAAGACACCCATTAAGGTTGTGAGTCGCCAAAGTTGACCATTTGTCCCCCGCAAAGTGGTTGGTTGATATCTATATAGACTCTGACCCTGAGATAGCATCCTCAACATTCGCCATTAGGTGATGCATCAACCTGTTCCACTCTACCCAGTGTTTGCCCTATGGCTTCAGCATTGGCTTTGATCATTCTTCTGATAAGTAGTTTGTGTATTTGAACCCAAAAAGAAGCGCCGTCGAAAGTTCCATCGTCCACTGATTCATCTTCCTTAGGTTTGTATAAACCCATCAAATATTTATCAAAGGACCATGGTTCCTGTGCTAGAATCTTCAGGGAGTTGGCTTCGTTTTCAAAGAGTAGTAGAGTAGTATTGGAGCCTAAGTCTCAGATTTCAAAAGTCGGGGATTGAGCGCCACATACTCCAGGGTGTACGTGATAGAGCTTCCATGTTTACTCTGCGTTTCATAAAGAGATGGGCATGAGAACGTTGCTGTTGTTTTGGACCAAGTTTTAAACTATTAAACTAGTTTTTTTTTTTTTTTTTTTTTTTTTTAAGGGTTATTAAACTATTAAAAATATATTTAATATTAAAAAAATAAATATATTAATATATAGAAAGGGTGTGGTGTGGTACAGTTGTGTGGTTTTCTTATAAAACTGCAAACTACACTGCACCATACGGTGTGGTGCGGTTATGCAATTTTGCAAATGGTTTTGGTGAGTACCCCTAATACTAGCAAAAGCGTGGGCTAAATAGAAATCCTAGTTCACCAACCAACCAACCTAGCAGTATTTATTTATTTATTTTATATATAGAGAAACCATCATTTAGAGTTTACTTTACAATAGGGGTAATTATGTACTTTTATTTTTAAAAAAGAAGAGCTTTATTTCAAAGCTATACAAAACTGAGAATTTAGTGTTTATTTGGACAAAGTGATTTGTGGGGATGAAAAACAGGAGAAGGGAAAATATAGGGGATTTTGGGTGGAGGGTTGTTTGATGGCGCAGGGAAAAGGGGTAGAAAATTGTGAGGCCTAAGTGTTTTCTCTCTGGCCTGCCAGTCACTGTCTTTGGGAATTGAAGAGAAAATGGGGAAGTAAGAGGGACTTAGAAACAAATGTACATATGTGCCCAACATTAGGTTTTATATTATTATCATGAATTTTAATGTAATAGAAGCATGAAAGTAAATTTATACAAACTATATTTTCTATTATCTTATTTTTCTTCTCAGCCAAAAAAAAAAAAAAAAATCCATACACTTTCTATGGCTAACCAAATACACATTAGGAAAAACCAAATCTTTTCTATCCCACCACTTTTTCATTCCCTACAATTTTCTATTCTCCCACTTTTCCAAACCCCTGTCCCCCAATCAATCAAAGCCTTATATAATACTATGGGATGATTTCAATTCAAATGCAAAGATCTCTTACATTTTAAGCTTTTAGCCCCAAAATGAGGACTACTACTTCCCTAAATGAATCAAAATCTTCTATAACATTTATTGTGCTCCACTCCAGGTGTGCTGATAAAAAGATGACACCTGACTTTTGTTTTAATTTCTCAAACTAACGGGAGAGGCAAACATTAATGCTTCATGGTAATGCTTCATTTGAAAACACCCTCACCTCTCTCTACCATCTATCTTTCTCTCCCTTTTACTGAATGTCTACTCGATCACCAAGTGACTAGATCGCTGAAGTTACAACTAAAGGTAATTTCTTCTCTTTTGGGATTTTAGGGTTTGCTATAGGTGAATCTCCTGATTTCTTGTCTCTTGGGTTGGGGTTGCAGTCGGTTAATCTCCCAATTTCTTTTATTTTGTAGATTCTGTTCCCTCTAGTCTCTACAATTGACACAATTACTTATGAAATTATATATACTATGGGTCCGTTTGAATACAACTTATTTTGCTGAAAACTGAAAATTAAAAACACTGAACAAAATAATTTTTAAATGTGTGAATAGTGTCGTGGGACCCATGAACAGTGCACTTTGTCTCCTGCACAGTGAATCCATGTGCATGAACAGTGCGGTTACTGTTCATACATGCTGGAAAAAAAAAATGCAAAAAATGCAAACGTGAGGGGAAAATGTGAGTCCAAACACTCATTATATAATAAAAATTAGGCCTAAAAGCCGTTGCAAAGTAGCTATCCTAAACATGTGACAAATAGTTAAATTATCATTAATTGGGACAGTTCACTTTAGGTAAAAGTCTATTAGTTAAGTTTCAAGAAATTTAAAATTTTACTCCAACTAAAATTCTACTTCAAAAATTTCAAGAATTTTAAAATAAAATTTAAATTTTATTTTAATTATTTTGATCATCTATCATAATGTTGTATTTTAATATCATAAAATTTACACATTGCATACCATAATTACGCAATGTATTAGATATATGTTTGCATTTCCATAATTTAACCTAGATGAAAGTCTATTAAATTTTCAAGTGACTCACTAAAGTTTCAATAATATTTTTAAAATATTTTTTCTTTTATATAAATTTTTTAATTAATTTGTGCATCAAACAAACATAATACTAGTTTTGAGTAATATATATAACAAGGGATGAAACTCTATCTCTCTAACAAGTCCAACTTAAACTCAAATTCATCATTATCATTTTTTTTAAAACAAAATTATTTTTGTTTTATTCAAAACTTAACAAAAACTAGGAGTGAAACTCTCTCTCTCTAATAAGTCAAACTTAAACTCAAACTCAAACGTTGATAATCTATAAAAAAAAAACATAAATTCTGATAGGACTAAAAAAAAAAATACAAAAAAAAAAAAGAGACTCATGTTGAAAATAGGACTCAAAAAAAGAAAAATCGTCTAGAGGGCCCGCAGGTATCAAAACCCTCCTCCCCGTCCGAGGGAACGTGCAGCAGGGTTTTGAGGGGCTATTGTGGGGCCCGTGGGCCTGATAGCCTCAGCCCATCGTGTAGCAGGCCCAAGGCCCACGCCGAGGAATACTGACCATTCAAGGCTAAATTGGGGTAAGTCTCTGTTCCGGATCCACGCCGAGGACCTCCTCGTCCTCGGCATGACAAGGATGATTTTTGGGAATGACCTGGCCCAAAGTAAGCTGTCACCCTCACACTTAATGCATTCACCTAACCCCTCTGGCCGCATTAATGGGGATATAACCCCTTAGCAGGGCAACGTTGATCAGTGTGAACCACTTGAGTACTGATAAGGCCTCTGATGGGACGGACGGCCAGAAGAGAGGCGAATGAATGATCAACAGATGGAAGAAGAAGATAGGAAGATGAAAACTATATAAGAAAAGCAAGTAAAGTAAAAGAGGGGGGGGGGGGAAGGGGGAGAAGAAAAAGGGCTCCTCGGCCACGGGCCAAGGAGCATCCCCCCAGATTGTAAAAAAGTTCTAAGTATTTTTTAATAGAAGAATGGGGTTCATGTTTGGTGATCGACGGTCAGCGCCTAAACCTTTAACCCACTCTCTACAAATTTATTGTTTGGGCTTGTTGGGCTGAAAACCCATTCATACTCAGGGTCAAATCCAAATTGAGTCCCTACAATTCTATTGCCCGGATTGCATTAGTGGAAATTCAATTTCATTCCAGCCAAGCTAAATAAGGTTGCTGTAATGTTAGCTTTATGTCAAATTTTTTATATTGTTATTAATGAATTTTATCTTTTATGTCGGATTTTTTATTTGCTATCATATGTGCCTAAGATTTTCTTTCTATTTTTATTCTTTTGTTATATTTAGAGTTGATTTTCTTTTGAGTATTTGGGTTAATCTCCATATTTATATTGACATTATTTTCGTGAATTTGGTTTTTGGGTTGAAATTTCTACTAATTATTCTTTTTTTATTGTACATGGCAGATAAATCATCTCTATTTTTTTGGAGAAAAATCAAAATTGCAACCTATGTCTTCTAGCCTAGGGACCAATAAATTTTTATTTGGTATGTTATATATATATATATATATATATAAATTTGTTAAATTTGGTTTGGTTTTGAAGTAGAATTTAGGGATTCTATAAATTTTGAAGTTTTAAGTCTTGGTGTTTTTGGTATTTGCGTCTCAGTAGGTTGATCTTAATTCTTTACCACAAATGCTTTTTATTTAGGTTCATGTGATTTTTTGTTTTTTTATTAAAAGCTATGATTTTTGGTTGATTAATTATTTGTTTGGATTCAACATAAAAGATAATGGAATTAGGTATTATAATTTTGATATTGTCTCATGTTTTGAATTGTTTATATTGTTATTACTACGAGAAAGTCATATTGCTACTCAAATTTGAAACTTGGTGTGTCTTTCTCATATCATGGTCTTTGTTTATATATTTCCAGTTTATATTAGTTTTGAGTGTGTGTGTGTGTGTGTACATATAACTGTGTATATATAACTATTGAGAGTTTTGCTTTATTAATTTAAGAATTGTAAATTACTTTGTAGGTTTTGGTAACTATGCACCTGAAACTCAATAACATTCAATTTTAGACAACACTTTTAAACTATGTAAAAGTATAGAAGTTAAATATTTCTTCATTTTTTTTTCATAGTTAATAACTTTTCCGTGCATCACACGGGCTACTAACTAGTTATTTAGTATTTTGAAAGTACTACATTGGGGTATTCTTTTATCTCACACAATAATAGGTCCTACTAATTAAATTCATTATAAGATTCCCTCATTCATGTGATAAAATTGAGGAGGGAGTATCACGTTTCTATACTCTAGAATTACCCAATAATATTTATATATGAAAAATGTTGTCTTTAGGTGGAAATTTTTAAAACTACTTATTAAACTTAAATTGATAAAATTTAAATTAATAAAATTTTCAATATCGTGGATTCACATTTTATTGTTTAGAGTACTATAGTAGAGTTACAACGGTTAATAGTTCTAATGGCAATGCTGCGGAGTGCGGACAACAACAACGTAGAGTAACAATAGCAATGGCAAAGGTGAAGATGAAAAAATGATAACGGTGCACAACTTTTATGATGCCAGTAGCATTGGTGAATGCTGAATGGCGATGGTGGCCATGGTGACGGTGTTGAAAGTGTAAGGTAATCATTTGAGTGACAGTAACGGTGGCATTACAAAGAGTGGTATTTTGAAAATGGTAATATTGAAAATTTATATAATGATCATAATTCTCTCATGGAACTTGAACTTGGGTCTAAAATTTCAAAATAAGTCTATTAGCGTCGTAGAATGCGTTTGGATTGCACGTTTATTACACATTTTGCGTTTGGTGTTTGAACAATGGAACCCACTGCACTGTGCACGTAAATGAAGATAAACGCGTTTTAAATAAAGCCAAATACATAGTGGCTCTGCGTTTTGCGTGTTATGTCATGAAGTAATACTTCAAAATTATTTTCGGTGCAATTTGTCTTGTCATGTCATGTCCAGTCCGTACTGAGACTCATGTTTTAAAATTATTTTGCTATAGTATTTTTAATTTTCAGTTTTTAGCAAAATAAGTGGTATCCAAATAAACCCTAAGTATAGTTTTGCATAGTACAGATAGAGTTTCCTAGCCGATGTTTGCCATTATTTCAACGCATTTAAAGGGCTTTCATTTCAGCTATATATATTGCTCTTTTGCAAAAAAAATTGGAGCAATAAAATCTTATTAGGGTGTGTTTGAATACCACTCATTTGCTGAAAACTTATTGCTGAAAACACTGTAGCAAAATAATTTTTAAAAATGTGAATAATGCTGTGGGACTCAAATTTACCTAGAAATTTGTGTTTTGTTGAGTTTAGTGGAAAAGTGAATAGTACCCATGGAACCCACTAAAAAACGCAGAACATGCAGATTAGGCGTTTTCCAATCCAAATGCACGCATAATTACCATTTTTTTTCAAGAATTTTATAACTCAATTGGCATATTTAGGGGAGTACTTCCAAAAAAGACATTTAAAATTCAAATCTTCATTTTACCGTTGTAACTATTGAAATATATATATATATATATAGTTTTTTTTTTTTATAATAAAATATTGGTAAGTAAATCAACAACATTACCTTCCGTCTCACTATTATGGGAAAATGAAGTATTAGTTATGCTTTGTTTATTTTGATGAAAAACCTTCTGTAAAGATAGTTTTCCGTGTTTTCCAGTGTTTGGTAGTATTAAAAAAAAAAAAAAGTTAAAGGAAAACTATCTTTGGTCAACGGAAAAAGTATGACTTATTTTTAAAAATTGTTTTCCATTAAATTTTTTTGGAAAACAACTCAATCTCACAGTAAACTAAATAAGAGAAGTTAGAATATTATTTTTCAACTCATTTAAGATAATTACCAAACATAAGAAAATGAGATAGTTTTACAGAAAATATTTTTTAAAAAATTACTTATTTTCTAGAAAAATATTTTTGCTTAAACAAACAGAGTGATAGTTCATTGGCAACAAGGAGAAGTCAATATTAACCTCAAATTTTCACATCTTAAAATCTCTTGTACAAGCATAGCTTTAATTGTTAGTTTCCATACAAAAAAGACAATTTTATTGTGTTTATACTCTATTCAACTATACCTACAGGTCATTCACACACACACACACACACACACACACACACACACAAAAAAACACTATACCTACAGGTAAATTTCACTAAGATTTTATATACCATATAAAATGACACAGTATGATGCATATTTAAATTGAACTATGCGATAAATCAATTTAAAATGGAAAGGATCTTGGTGGGCGAAGAGGGTGGAGTGTCATTTTTTATCATTTAAAAAATTGATATTTACTATTTAAATGTATGGAGCAACCCTAAAAAAGAAGACGATTAGAAGGGAAGAAAAGAAAAAAGAAAAAAAAAGAAGAAAAAAAAGAGAGGAAGCATGCATAAACCTGCCTGTGTACATACTTAAAAAGAATTTACCTTCAAACCAATTTTGATGAAATTCATCTAACCTATTACAAGACAATTTTCCAAAAACATTCATGTATAATTTTAATAACATGATTGACTTAATAAGTCAAATGACTTATTTAAATAACAAATGTTGATAGTTTTATGAATCGTCATGTAATATGTTAGAGAAGAATCCCAACACAAACTGATTTAGAGAAAACTTTATTCATATAAAAAATTGTATCTTCCATTCTACATGACATATCTCTCATGGGACTCCAACAACCCAGTACAAAGGCTAATTTTCTGGAATTAAAAAAAAAAAAACCTATAATATCTGATATATTCATTTTAGCCAAATAGTAATTTATAGTATAATGTTTAGAACAGCCCTCTAAGCACAGGAAAACGAAATTACAATTTATTTAATTACGTTGTCAAAATTAGAGTCAGGGTCAAATTTGACTCATAAAATCTAGAAACAAAATAAAAGACTTGTCTCATTGGCTGTTGGATTATAATGGCTGAGACAATTACTAATAAGACTCCATAAATAGCTTTAATGTAATATATAGGCATTTAGACACATACACATAGATGACACATGTCACTTACATGACTGTCACATAATTTGCCACTTTACTCGTGTCACTGTCAAAAAAAAAAACAGCTTGGCAAAAAGACCATAAATAATGACTGCCTGTTAAATAGATTGAGAGTTGTTCACTAAAAAAAAAAAGATTGGAGCGTGAAGAAAAAGAAATGAGTCTGCACTTTTCCTTTTTGATAAATAGAGATTGTGGGAGAGGGGGGAGATGTGGTTTGAGAGTTGAGAGTTGAGACAAAATAAAAACTGGTAAATAAAATAAAATAAAACAAAAAAACAAAATTAAAGACTGTTGAAAGATTAATTTCTTTAAACAAAAATTTAGGGGTTGTTAGGACTTTGGTTTGATCCAAACACAAAAACTATTTGGAAACAGAAAATGTGGAAAATTACAAATCGCCAGCGAAAAAGTTAGATGCGTAACAAATATGTCCTGTTAACTTTCGTTCTTGAAAGTTGAAAGACAAGTTGGTAGTAAAAGATATCAATTCCTAGATTTGTTGCGGTTAGTCAAAAATAAATAAATAAAACAAAGCTAGATATGGACAGAATGTAGAAAATTTCGGAGCAAATATACAAATCAAATTCTTTTTAAAAACTTTTTTTTTGGGTGCTTATAGAAAAAAATCCACAAGAGTCAAAGTCATCTTCGCTGTAAAGTCTTCTAGTTTTATGGTATCCCATTAATGCTTACAAGTAAATTTTACCTTCCTTTTTAAAAGAGCTGTCTCAATAGAGAAAATTGAGGTCCAGTAAAAGACAGTGTAACTAATCGAATCCTATAATTTTGTTCTTTATGTACACCAATGACCAAAAAAAAAAAAAAATTGCACCTTAGGACCTGCGATAATAAACACTTCATGTACTTTGAAAAGAGAGCGAGGAGAATGTATGACTTGTTTTTGGTGTATATTGCAAATCATTCATAACACGTGAGATTTACTAGTATGAGTTTCACTTGTTGTGAAAGAGTATCATTTTTCGATAATGTGAGTTACCAAAATCTGAGAGGATATCATTTTTTGATAATGTGAGTTATCAAAATCCATCCTCCAATTGTCTAGAAAATAATGAATATACATTTAAAATTTTTAATATTATAAATAAATTAAAAAAACGTTAGGCTTTTTGTTAAACTTATAATATTGTATCACATAAGTTTTGGACATGTGGTTACTGTGCCTCAAATTGTTGGTCTTGCATTCCATTTTGAGATGACTCGAAATTTTATCATGTTTCTAAAATTAAAAGCCATTAATTTATTGAGTTTCTTATTATGCTCTCATCAAAGACAAGCACTTTAAACGATAAATTTTTTTAGAGCTTTATTTAATGGTAATTTTAGAAACTTCTATATTTTAATTAAGAGACGTTCATTTAAAAAGTTAGGTTTTTATAAACTAGACCAACATTTTGGGACGAATGTAGTATCATATTAAATTTTTCCGTGCATGGCCTTTAAGTAGAGTTATGGTGTATTTTTGTGTTATAACTCTATTCCCTCTTTCTTATGTGTGTGTGTTTGTTTCTCAAAACTAAAAATCTTGAGCAAAAAATCACTTTTTAATTGAGAATCTTGTTGCGTTATTTTCTTTAAATGGTAAAACAAAATAGTTCTATTCACAAACAAAACCATAATGAAATTCTATAAAAACTATCATCATGATCAAATTTATATTTAAAATAGAATAAAAGAGGAAAAAAAATATTTTGTCAAACATTCTTGTGCATTGTAAAATTAATTATTAACTAAGAATATATATATATATATTTTTATAGGGGGGGGGGGGGGGGGGAGTGCTTGTTTACATATAACCATATTTTTGAAGCTTGGTCCAAAGCCAAGTTTTTTTGAAAACGTTTCAACTTATGGTGTCTGCTTCTAGTGATAACTCTTTATTATAAGAATAAGACACCAATCAGTTTTTGGTGTTAGTGGAGATTGAATCTCAGATCTTTTATACAACCATAAAAAACTTTACTAGTTGAGTTAACTAGAACCCATGTCCAAAGCCCTTTCTTAAATTTAAAAATATGAACCCAACAATTAATCATCCTATATATTTTCTCTCCCCCTTGTGTGTGTTTGTTTCTCAAAAATAAAAATAAAAATAAATCATCTCATATATTTATTGTAAAATTTATTAATATCTCGAGTTCTTATACTCCATATCATGACCCATTTGTTCATGTATATTTTTTAATGGACAAGAAATATTTAAAATTTTCACATCCACTTTCATAATAATTGCTTTTTATTATTAAACCAAGACATTAATTAATTTTTTATATGAGCAAGATTCAAACCCAAAACCTCTATTGGACAAAAAAATAACTTTATCAATTAAAGTACTGAACAAACTACTAACTAGAACTCACAACACCTATTTGTTATGTATATGAAATTGATTTAAATTTTTTAAGGATGAAATTGTAAAATTTAAACATATAAATAGTATTGAATTTAAACTAAAATTTATCGAATAAAAGGATAAAGTTGAGCTCCAAACATCTTTGCAACTATTTTTTTTCCAACATATTACCAGTCATGTAACACTCCATTTGTTTAGCTGTAAAATGTTTTACTAAAATATTTTTATGTATTAGGTGAGATATGTAAAAAAGTTCAAGCATAAACCATCAAAATCAATGCCTCAGCCATTGGAGATTGTAAAATTTAAATTTTACACTACATCTTTATAGAATTTAAACTCTTATTCCTTTTCCAACCTAACCTATATAAATAAATAAGTAAAATTTAGGTGCAATCTATTAGGTTCCCGATAAAATTGAAACATGTACAATTGCCTTTGAATTTAATTATTCTTGAAAAAAAAAACAGTGAAGAATTTTAGGGCCCGTTCGATAAAAGATTTCTAGTAACGGTGTTTAAGTTTTGTGGAAATACGTATGGGTGAAAAAGTGTGTAAAATACAATTATGAAATTTAACAGCAGTTTTCGTTATTTAAACATTATTGTTAAACAGGGCCTAATGTCTTGCACCTAGTAAGAACTGTAAAGTCTGTAATCAAGTTTTGTTATAAATAAATTACTAATTTTATGTGATTTCTTTGGGTAATTCTCAAGCACCTTGATTAACTTATGTGTCCATACAAATAAGAAGCATAAAATTTACTCCAACAGTTCTACTATAATCCCCACTATAAAGGAACAAATAATAATTAAAAAAAAAAACCTAAGACATAAAACGGCGCCCTCAAATAGCAATATGTATACCGAAAATCTCGGAGGCGGGAAAGTTGCCATTAAAATGAAATCATGATGATAATGCAAATTTTCAACGATTATCATCGGCCTACACTTTAGTCTTTATTTTAGGCTTTTTTTATTTTTTTTTAATATTATTTATAAAAAGGCCTTTTTAGTTTACTCACTGGTCCCACTAGAAAGTCCTGTGGCCTACACACAGTCATTATCACATAGAAAAATAGAAAGCCATTTTGAATCTTTGACCGTCAGATGAATCTCAATCGAACGGCTAAAATGTAGTCACATTCCCGCCGATAGTAGGACAGCTCTTCTCTCTATAAGGGTAGTGAACACAGCTCTTCCGAGAAAATTTTGTTTCCATTTTTATTTTATTTTGTTTTTATTTTTATTTTTCTTAGTACTATTTGTTTTGTACTCAGTCCCATATTGTTTGATGGTTTCTCTTCTCTCCATCTCACAACACAACCCTTTGAATTCTTTAAGAATTCTCTGTTCTTGTCATTGTTTTGTGTAGCAGATTCTGCAACTACAGTGAGTTCAATCTGAAATCCAAGATATGGTATTACTTTAATTGTTTTCAGTCTTTTCTTATTATTGGGTTATCAAAGTTTTCTTTTTTTTTTTTCTTTTTTTTTGTGTACTTTTTTTTTCTTTTCCTTATTGGGTTTTGTTGATCCCAAACAAAAAGTCAGTCACTTTTTATAAATTTATAATTTTTTTCTACAAATTTGTTGTCTTTTTGATTCTTTAATTGTGATTGTGTTTCCTTTTGCTGTTACTAGTTTGTTTGATTGTAGAATATATCAGTTCAACAGACTATAAAGTGAATATATCAGTAAAATTTGCATTTGGTACAACTTTGTATTGTGAGGATTCATTAATTTGATTAATTTTTCATAAATTTAATCACTATGCCTTGAATTTTTAATCTAGAAGTTAGACTTATACTTGATTTAGATTTGATTTCTAAAAAGGGGTGTGTTATGTGTGGGATTGAAGTTTGGTCAATTTGATGACTAGACCATATACTTTATTGGTAAACCTTGATTATTGAATTGTTGAAACACGGGTTTTCTGAAATTTATGTGGTGGATGGATTGGTTTTTCAGGTAGGATTCAAGTATTACATAAAAGAAACAGACTGGCTTAGTGCTCTTTTGCATTGCAAATTCTTTGGTTCTTGTAGTGATCATCAAGAGCTTCGGAAAAATGAAAAGAATGTGTTTTGCATCGACTGTAGCATTGGGTGTTGTAGACATTGTATAAAGGATGATGATCATTGCTTCCACCGGCAGCTACAGATCTGCAAATATCTCTTCAATGATGTCGTCCGCCTTCAAGAAATGCAGAAGCATCTTGACTGCTCTAAAATTCAGGTTTTTCTGTAATTATCAATATCATGACAAATTTTTTAGTGACTTTTACTAAGGAATTAAATTAGTTCATCTGCTATTTCAAATCTAATTATCACTGATGTAATTATACAATTTCCATGACTATTGTTTAGTTTCTAGTTACAAATCATAGCTTGAATTCATTATTTTAATTGAGGGGATTTCAAAATTCTTCTATCTTATTGATTTTGTTGGTAACCGGGCCGTCTTTAGTTGATCAATATTTGTCCAATTAGCCTATTTGATTATTTGACCCTGTAATCATGAACATGCATTTATAAGTTTCTGATTTTTTTGTAGTTATTAATGGAATTACTAGACAAAATTCTATTGTTGATGTAGCACATTAAATTCTAGTATTTATCACTCTCCTTTAGTTTATAAGTTAGCATATATTATGGTCATGTCTCAATGGTACTGATTCAATGGAGTTCTCATTTTAATAAATAAATTGACTGTTCCTTAAATTAATAGTGATTTCTATTTAAGTACAAAAACGTTTGACCTTATTCATTTCATCAGTCACTAATTTGTTAGTTTGTGGAATGAATTTAGTTATTAAATTGATTGCATCTTTAATTGGTCTGCTAGTTTTAGCTATTGAATATTATTGTACTACCGCACACCCTTGGTGCGATGGTCATTTCACAAATATAAGTACTTGTGAGGTGTGTTTGGCAAGGGCCGGGGTTTAAGTCTTCTTAAGGGAGCTTCACACACATATACACTCAGATTAGGCATTTAGGCTATAGTAGAATTTCTATCTTAAAAAAAAAAAGGCTATTGAATATTATTGCTAATTTGATGTAGTTCATCTCATATTCCTGATGATAGTTCTCTTATTGATAGCTTATATACACATATGGTTTTCCTCATGGCAGCGTCAACCCATAGCTTTCAATTTTCTTTTCAGTTTAGAAATGAATAGCTCAATGTCTACTTCAATTAATTGTGATTTGATTTGGCTTGATTTGGCAGACATATAAAATCAATGGTAAAAAAGCTGTGCATCTCAATCCTCGGCATCGATCCAAAGATGCAAGACCTTCAACTAAATCAAAGTTTGGTGGTACTTGTGAAGGATGTGGGAGATACATACAAGACCTTCCTAATCGCTTCTGTTCCATTGCATGCAAGGTAAATACCATAATCCTGATTTCTTGAACTCAAATTGTAATACTCAATTAGTCAATGTTATGCACCTTGCTCAAGCCCTTGAATTATTGTTGGTAATTTTCATGCTGTACATGTTTTCAGGTCTCAGTGGTAGCAGTGAAGCTTAAGGATCAAAGCCATAACTTGATTGCCGACCCAATTCCGGAAATTGATATGTCTTTTAAGGAAAACTCTTATGAAGATACAGATGTGAATGAACTGGAATCATCAATCTCTGTTGCTGATTCATCTGAGGAGAGGGCTTGGGTAAGTTCATTCTTGAAGCCAAGGAAAGTATTGCACAAGAGGAAAGGCATACCTCATAGGGCTCCTCTTTGTTGATGCTAATGCTTGGAAACAAAATTAATGTTCCATTCTTTTTTTTTCCCTTATATTCCTTATATAAAATTTCAGTCAATTTTCATTTTAACAATTCAACATTTTTGGCTTATTAAGGCACTAAAACAGAAATACCACAGCTATTACAGTCCTATTAATGATAAATCATTGAAGTAAAAATAAAATCTCTCCCATGTCGACCATGTTGGGGACTTTTTTAAATCCCTGTTGGCTCAGTGATGGCCTCTTGTTTAATATGATCTTTAGTAGTTGTATTATTGGGCCCTTCCTCTCCTTAAATTATGGCAAAAGTCTTTCCTTTTCTTTGTTTTAATGTGAACATGGCAGACAAAAAATTGGAAAGGGTTTGTGAGTGAATGGAATGTCAAGGATTCAGCCAAAGTTAGCAGGTAGGTAGGCGGCTGAATTATGTGAAATTGTGCATTCTGAAGATGTTGACCAATCTTATCACATTTTTGTTGAAATTGTCATTTGTCAGGCACTAATAAAAAATGACCATAAGGTTGATGGATAAAAGTTACATATATTCATCTGCATCATATTCATTTGACAAGCCTTAATTAAAGGGCCGGTGCACATTCTAAACGTACAATTTCATTCTTAGAATACAATAGTTTGTATTTATCTGCAGCTAATTGTTGTGACAGGGAGAGAGGTTATTAGGGGACTTTTATTGCAGTTCACATAATGTGGTAGTGTTTACCATAAGTAATAAGGCATGATTGTTGGAAATTTATTTAATGTGCTTGAAGGTAATACTTTCTCCTTTCATATGAATAGTGGGTTCTAAACATGAATTTGTAAATAATAATAAATTTTTTCTATAAAAAAAAAAAAAATAGTTTGAGCTGTTCCTAAATAGATCAAGTCGTTTGCCATTACTGCCTTGTTTGTTTGTTTGTTTTTTTTTTTTTTTTGATGGGTCTGCCTTGAATGTGTTTTATTTATTTATTTATTTTTTTTTATTATGGGTCTGCCTTGTATGTTTTTCTTCCTAGACTGCAAAGAATATTTCCAGTTGCCATTACTGCCTTGTTTGTTTGTTTTTTTTTTTTTTTTTTTTTGATGGGTCTGCCTTGAATGTGTTTTTTTTTTTTTTTTTTATGGGTCTGCCTTGTATGTTTTTCTTCCTAGACTGCAAAGAATATTTCCAGTTGCCACTAATGGATTCAAGAATCAGCAGAACGCCCCACTGACTGTAGGCCCATACATAGTAGGAACATCTTTTGGTTTTTTTGGTACAAAGTCAAAATTTCAATGGAAACGCACATTAGGGTCTGTTTAGATATAGCTGAAAACTGAAAATATTGTAACAAAATAATTTTTAAATGTGCGAATAGTATTGTAAAACCTATTTTTAATGAAAAATTGCTGAGAAGTGAAATTTGTAGGACTGTAAACAGTACACAAGTGTGTGCACTTTTCACAAGAAAAGTCAAACATTTCGGCTCAAAAAGAAAAAAAAAAAAAAAAAAAACAGCTAAAACGCAAAACGTGTGTTTGGGAAGTGCAAATGCGCTTCTCGAATGCACACTAGAAAAGCAAGACAAAAAACAAAGAAAAGAAACAACATAAAACGGATTCAGATTTACAGATAGAGAAAACTAAGCATGAGTCATCTACTGCTAATTGGTACAATTTATTTGTCAATTTTTTAAAAATAAGGTTAATTAAAAAAAATTGCACCTAAAAAGAAGGAAAATTTAAATTAATTGTACTTCAGCGATTGATTTTTTTTTTTTACCAAACTAACATTGATAATAGAAAAGAAGACATGACGGACCACCCTAAACAGAAGATTAGTGAGCATATTATATATAACAAATTCAATCATTAGAGCATTTTTATCAAAAGTCTTAAAAATTTTAGCATTTAACAATTCAAAAATTTACTTTATCTCTTTTAACACTTACTTTACAATATACCCAACATCAAAACTTTTATTTTTTTACCACATTATTTAAATATTCTTTCTTTATTATTTTTTTATTCTCTCTCTCTCTCTCTCTCTCTCTCTCTCTCAACCTAACAATCTTGCTAGCCACCACCACCAGTATAACAAAGCCCAACAGCCACCACACCCAGCAGCCAACAACCACCTCACCCATCAGCCAACAACCACCACACTACCAATAGCTTCCATGCCCAAAACTCAAAAACTATAAACAACCACCACAAACCCACCACACAAACCCAACCACAAACCACCTTAGCATAACCATAGCCACCATCATCGGCGACACCCACAACCTCTGCAAATCAGGACCCCCACCACCCAAAACCAAATAAAAAACTCAATAAACCAACATCAAAACCACTAATCAAACCCAATACCACCACGTATCACAAACCCATGTTAGAAATCACAAACCCAAAATCAGAAAAAACATATTTTTTGAAATTTCTCACCCAAAATCAAATCATAAAACCCCACCCAAACCCAGCCACACCTATCGAAACCCAGCCACGCTCGTCGAACCACCACAACCCAACCACCCTGATCAACAGTAGAGACCCACGAACCACAAACTCGGCCTCATCTTCTTCACTGGTTTCGCCAAACCACTATCCACACTGGTTGCCGAAGTCAAACTGTAGTTTAGTGAGAAAGAGGGAGACAAAGAGAGACCGGAGTCAAATCCTAGCTCAGTGAGAGAGGGAGACGGGGAGGTAGAGAGAAAGAGAGAAAAGATAGAGAAAGTGAGAGTGAGAAAGAGGACAGAGAACGAGAGGGAGAGTCTCAGAAAGAATGAGAGAAAGAGAATGAGTTTGAGGAGAGAGAGAATTAAAAATATTAAAAAAACTATAACATCTTGCTACAGTGTGCTCTAAAAAATGAGAGCTCATTGTAGCAAGATGTCAAATTTTTTAGCATATGACGTCTTTGATGGAGTAGGTTTTTGTGGTTATAAAAGCTAAAAATAGCATTTTTGCATTTATAACACTCTTGATAAGAATGCTCTTAAAATTCAAACAGTTAAAAATTAAATCTCTAACTCTGTGTTTGAGGTTTTATATAGGTTGAGAGATTATTTGTTACTTTTCAAAACCTTAGTCAAAACCTTAGGATTAATTTGTTACTTTTTAAAACTCCATGGTATATTTCTTTTTTACTTTTGAGAGGGATTTAATTTGTTACACCCCTTATAATTATGGTTTAATTTTTTTTTTTATAAAAATTATAGAGTTTAATTTGTTACACCCTTTATACTATAAAGTTTAACCCATCAAAATTATATATATATATATACACACACACTATAAAGTTTAAAATTAATTTTTCCAAAAAATTGGCCCCTCAAAATTGAAAACTCCGCCCCTCCCAAAATTGAAAGCTAGCTAAAATAAATAAATAAATAAATAAATATATATATATATATATATGACCACTTAAAAAAAAACAGTTTTTACTTATAAAATAAAAATATTTTTTGTGTTTTGGCTGTGTTTCACTTCACTATTTCATTGTTGAGTTTTTGTCCTTCTGTTTATTCAAATGATTAGGACTAAGATAGTTACGTTTTTGGCTCTTTATTGTACAAGAAATAAGTGGTTACTTTAATGAGTACGATTGGGATCCTCTAGGGTTCTTTGGCCAGGCTGCCTTAGGCCTAGGCCACGGCTCCCCACTAGAGAAAGGCCTCCAAGTGTGGTGCCAATAAGTGAAAAAAAAAATTATATAAAAAAAAATTGTGAATTGTACTCTTTTTTTCTCCACTTTTATTTAAGTCCAAAACATTGATTGATGCTATAAATAGTTATCTAGGACTTGATCTCTTTGATATGGTAGTGAGATTCTCCCTCTTAACTTGCCCCATTGTCCAGAGTTTATCATGTAGATATTGAGATTGGTATCGTAAATCTTAATGAGGGTAGATGATTATGAATGCTCTNTACTCATTAAAGTAACCACTTATTTCTTGTACAATAAAGAGCCAAAAACGTAACTATCTTAGTCCTAATCATTTGAATAAACAGAAGGACAAAAACTCAACAATGAAATAGTGAAGTGAAACACAGCCAAAACACAAAAAATATTTTTATTTTATAAGTAAAAACTGTTTTTTTTTAAGTGGTCATATATATATATATATTTATTTATTTATTTTAGCTAGCTTTCAATTTTGGGAGGGGCGGAGTTTTCAATTTTGAGGGGCCAATTTTTTGGAAAAATTAATTTTAAACTTTATAGTGTGTGTGTATATATATATATAATTTTGATGGGTTAACATGAGTCAGATCACATGGCCATCGATCTGTAAAAAAAAAAAAAAAATGGTACATTGCAATGTCCACTAAAAGCACATTTAATCCATTCTAGGTTCTAGCCTATGGCCCAAGCCCACGAACAATTTGAATTTTACATTAAAGGGTGAAATGGTTTGGCCAGTATCGGAATGTTTTTTCTGATGAATAATTGACTTGTTAGGCATGCCTATTGGTCAATGTGTTAGCTCACGGCACATGCACTGTCAAACCAAGTGTACATTTCTTGTCCCTTTAGATTTCCCCTTTAATCTTCTCAATCATATCAGCCAATGACAACATTTGATATCTTAACCACTTTACTCCTTTCTAAAGACTAATATCGTTAATTTCTAATGATATGCCTTAACATTGCTCAATTCTTCCGCAAAGAATCCTTCTATTTGTGGCTAAAACCAAATGTTACTTTTAACCTCTGAGTTGACGGTCACGAGGAAAACCGAGTACCACTTAGACCAGAAGGCCCAGTGGTATTTTCTCTTGTAATTTATGTGTCCCTTTTTTTTTTTCCTTTGTCTGTGCTTGCTGATGAGAGAGAGTCTGGGTTGGCCCTTCCTTTTTCATATCCGTACTTCTATTCCACGTCACATGGCTACAGAGTGCAGACCCTTTTCAAGCTTTGTGGTAGAATAAGGGTGAGTTTGGTTCAGCTTTTTGTAAAAGTGAATAATGAAAAAGTTGAGTTTTTAAAAAGTGCATAATGAAAAAGTGCATTTTCAAAAAGCTGAGTGTTTGGTAAAAACTGTTAAAAGTGCTTTTTGAAAAAGCTAAGTGTTTGGCTAGCACTTATAAAAGTAGCAGTTTGAAGGGTAAATTACCAAAAACGATAATGTATATATAAGGGAGTTTATTTCATACTTTTTTTTTGTTTTTTTTTGAATGTGAGTTTATTTCATACTTAAATCAACTACTTCATATAATAATAATAATAATAATAATAATAATAATAATAATAATAAAAAATATATATTATTGGTATTATTTTAATAATGTTTGGGCAATTTCTCTTTTTTAGTGTCATAATTATTTGTTATTATCATTAATGACTTCTTCTCAATATTAATTAAATCTAAATAATTTTCATCATCATGAAGCACAAAATGAAAATGTAAAAAGATGATAAAATACATACCAATAATCCAAATTTAAATTGTATTACATAAAAATGTAAAAAGATAATAAAATACATACCAATAATCCAAGTTTAAATTGTACTACATAAAAATGTAAAAAATTGTACTACATGAATTCTGCTCCAGTTGCTGTAACATCCCTAAACATTCTATCAAGTTGTTGTAGATTAATAAATAAATAAATAAATATATATATATATATATATGACCACTTAAAAAAAAACAGTTTTTACTTATAAAATAAAAATATTTTTTGTGTTTTGGCTGTGTTTCACTTCACTATTTCATTGTTGAGTTTTTGTCCTTCTGTTTTATTCAAATGATTAGGACTAAGATAGTTACGTTTTTGGCTCTTTATTGTACAAGAAATAAGTGGTTACTTTAATGAGTACGATTGGGATCCTCTAGGGTTCTTTGGCCAGGCTGCCTTAGGCCTAGGCCACGGCTCCCCACTAGAGAAAGGCCTCCAAGTGTGGTGCCAATAAGTGAAAAAAAAAATTATATAAAAAAAAATTGTGAATTGTACTCTTTTTTTCTCCACTTTTATTTAAGTCCAAAACATTGATTGATGCTATAAATAGTTATCTAGGACTTGATCTCTTTGATATGGTAGTGAGATTCTCCCTCTTAACTTGCCCCATTGTCCAGAGTTTATCATGTTGATATTGAGATTGGTATCGTAAATCTTAATGAGGGTAGATGATTATGAATGCTCTTCTATATGGAGAAAGAATTGACTTGATTTGTTGAGGTTTAACAGTCGAGGCTTCTCACCGCCACACATCCTTAGCGCGATGGTTACTTTACAAGTATACATACTTGTGGGGTGTGGGGGGTGTGTCAAGGGTCAGGATTCAAGTTTTCAAGATGAACTTTCACACATGCATATATACTTAGATTAAGGTAGAGTAAAATTTCTATCGTGTATAAAAAAACAAAAACAAAAAACTGTCGAGGCTTCTCGTGCCCTTGCTAACTTGCCATTTCACTAGCTTGAACCACCAAGTCATCCTTATCTAATTTTCATGATCACATACATTTTCAAGATTTAAAAGAATAGTTACTAGCTTGAACTACCAAGTCATCCTTATCTAATTTTCATGATCACATATATTTTCAAGATTTAAAAGAATAGTTAGTTTTATTTTAATATAACATAGATAACTGAATTGAAATATCTTACTAATAAACAATATTTTGTGTCTTTCGTTAATACCTTGTTTTTTTTATGGAATTTTTTTAATACCTTGTTAATAGTTAATGGATGTTAGTATATTTCTTATTCTTGAATGAATTTTAAATTATATTTTGGCCTCCAAAGATAAAATCATGATTCCGTCCTTGCCAGATAGAACTTGTAGATGTTGAATAACCACACTACAAAACATTCCCATCCCCGTCGCTTGTCTCCAATCAAGCATGTCTCACAGTATCGTTAACCACTGACAACATGAGTCAGATCACATGGCCATCGATCTGTAAAAAAAAAAAAAAAATGGTACATTGCAATGTCCACTAAAAGCACATTTAATCCATTCTAGGTTCTAGCCTATGGCCCAAGCCCACGAACAATTTGAATTCTACATTAAAGGGTGAAATGGTTTGGCCAGTATCGGAATGTTTTTTCTGATGAATAATTGACTTGTTAGGCATGCCTATTGGTCAATGTGTTAGCTTACGGCACATGCACTGTCAAACCAAGTGTACATTTCTTGTCCCTTTAGATTTCCCCTTTAATCTTCTCAATCATATCAGCCAATGACAACATTTGATATCTTAACCACTTTACTCCTTTCTAAAGACTAATGTCGTTAATTTCTAATGATATGCCTTAACATTGCTCAATTCATCCGCAAAGAATCCTTCTATTTGTGGCTAAAACCAAATGTTACTTTTAACCTCTGAATTGACGGTCACTAGGATAACCGAGTACCACTTAGACCAGAAGGCCTAGTGGTATTTTCTCTTGTAATTTATGTGCCCTTCTTTTTTTTTTCTTTGTCTGTGCTTGCTGATGAGAGAGAGTCTGGGTTGGCCCTTCCTTTTTCATATCCGTACTTCTATTTCACGTCACATGGCTACAGAGTGCAGACCCTTTTCAAGCTTTGCGGTAGAATAAGAAATAGCAACCCATGTGAAGGCTGTTGCTTTTATAGAGTTAGTTTTTTTTTTTTTTTTTTTTTTTTTTAAATAAATAAATAAATAAATTACCAAATTTGAAACGCGCATATCTTCAGAAATGTAAAAGCCAACTTTCTTCAAAAAGCTGGGTTTTATTCTCACCAAACGCACATAAAGGGCCAGCGTTTTTGAAAAGCCCATTTTTGGACTCTAAAAGTTGAACCAAACGGGCACTAAGAAATAGCAACCCATGTGAAGGCTGTTGCTTTAAATAAATAAATAAATAAATTTATTTATTGAATTTCTGAACTAATTTGATAGTTTTCAAAATGAGTGCTGGAGTGTAAAACTCATCTAATAAAATATTATCGCATTAACTTTTCACATAAAATTGAATAAATATTATAATTTTTATTTATTTTTTATTTATTTTTGAGACTTGAACCTCGGCCATTTCTCACTGCACTCCACAAATACTTACACTTGTACAGTAATCGACACATCAAGAGTGTGCAGTGGTGAGTATTAGAATTAATTGAGTGTGATTGTATATATTCATTAGTCTTGATGACTTTTTTGAGAATTATCTCACTAATAAGTACCAAACTTGACAATATAGTCGATTCAACCACAAGGCACAAGGAAAGCCCTTCGGTTGAGGCAAAGGCTCTTTAAGGCTCTAAGCCATCAGACTCATAGAGATATAAACCAAGCTATAACCAATAGACCAAAGACATCCATTCCCGGCAGAAAAAAAACTATGACCAACAGACCAAAGGCAAACCAACTAAGCAGAGATCTACCATAAATATAAGAGAAAGGAGAACTCAATATTAATTTTCCTTTATTATCCTTTAATTATAGAAGCACAAATTTTTTTACAAATTGGTAGGTGACTAGTTGTTATTGGTAGATAAAAAAGTGATATCAGTGATGAGTCTAGATAAGAATCAATTAAAACTTACTTACTCAATTATAATGAAATTCTTTCTCAAATATATATATATATATATATTACGAGAAGTATTGTGCATAACTATCATTTGTTATATTTTTACAAGACCCTATGCAGCACTTTGCTATTTTAGAAAACCGTGAGTGGTACTTATCAATCATCCATTAGTGATCGTGTGTAGTACTTTGAAAGCTTAGATTTGTGTAAAAAACACAAGAGCTTGTACAAACCCCCAATTAAAAGTTACGACTAGATAGCTTTTACTCTAACTTATACTAAGTGCAGAATAAGAGTAAATGAGCACAAATAACCGATATCAATACCCTAAGCCATATTCAGCCATTATTAACAATAAAAGGTAAGTTTAAGAGTAGAGAAGAGAGATACAAATACAAGATAATACCGAGACGTGTTATTGAAGAGAAAACCAAAGAACTTGACGAAAAACTTCTCCGCAACCCTCCAAATCGAAATCGATCCACTAGAGAATAAAGTTGGAGTACACGAAAAACAAAAGACCCTCAAAGCCTAGTCTACCCCATGTACTTGAGCCCTCCAAGCTCCTGCTACTAATTGGCTTCTCGGAACCTTGTTTTCTCTAGTTTTCCAGATCCTGCAATTCAGCCTGATTGCATCCGTTAATGAATGGCTCCTTCCAATACTTCCCAGTAGCGCCAAATTTTCACTTTACACTCAGAACGGGTGTGGTAAGCGTTTGAGCTATCAACCTCTCAAGAATATAGAGATGGAGAGGTAGGAGTTGAGGAAAACCACAAGAAAATGTGTAGATGATTGTGGGTATAACAATCTCTAACTCTCAAATGTATATTCTAGGGTTTCCTCTTTGAAAATCACTCTTTACAATTTGTGGGTAATGAGGGTATATATAGTATGGGTAAAGACTTGGTAAAACAAACATAACATTTTGCCAAACAAAAAGTGTTTGGGCTACACATGGCAGGACTTTTCATCTTCTAGTCATGTGCTCTACACGTGGCTCTTTCGCGGGTAAGTTTCTCGCGAGACACTTGCGAAATCCACTTGTTCATCATTTTAAGCTTGAATCTTCACACTCTCTCACACTCATCCCTTACAATTGAAACCCACACACATACAGAAAAAATGATTGAAGAAATTAAAATCAAATTTGACACGAAATTAAAGCCAACACAAATTAGTTGTAAACTACAACTTTAAATACTTCATCAACTATCCACACAGATTCTCCCACCATGAATATGATGGAATTTTTCATAACCCAATTTACAAGTCTATGTGTCATCCACCTTGCTATCTTATTGAAACTAATTTTTATTTTTTTATTTTTTAAAGAGTATGGCTTACTTTCAATATTTTTTTAACTGGAATCTCTTTTTGTTTCAATGAGAAACAACCACATCATCCACTAACTAAATAAAAGGTGGAGATTAAAACCCACTACAACTTGCTATTATGTATTTAAAACAAAATGAGATCTCTAGTTAAATAAGTACTGGGGGTAAGCCAAATCCCTTTTTAAATTAATGAAATCTCAACTGGCTATCTCGTTAGTCCACACAGTTCAATCATCCCGATGCACACTCCATAACTTTCAGACGTTGGTATTGGAAGTTGGCAAGACTGGAGAAGCATTATTCTAAATACTTTTTTTTTTTTTTTTAGAAAGTTATTTTAAATACATGGTAATGCGTTGTTGCCAGATTTTTAATATAGTCCACGAATAATAATGAGTCATTTTGTGCTCTCTTAGTGTGAAATTTATAATAAAGTTGTAGACAATCAATTTGCACCCATTTTTTAATCTTGGGAGATGACTGAAATGATCATTCTAAATATCCAAAAATCATAATTGCATTTCATACATTACATCATTCAGCACATATCATAAAAATGATATTGAGACTCTAATGATCGTGATGATATGCTCGATTCCCAAATCGGACCGTTAGATTGAAAGATATCACAAGATCAAGTTTTCACAGTCTGCATGCATTTTGTGTGGGTGAAGTTGATCATGTGTAATTAATTGAAATTAATTTTGATTGGTCAATAAATTAAAATTAATTAAGTAGTTTATGTGATTGGTTGTTGGATTTGATCAAAAATAAGCTTGGTTGCATAGGAATAAAATGGATAATCAGATAATAAAAGAATTGTTGATAATTAAGCTTTTTAAAAATAATTATCTTTCAAATAATTATTCTTTTAGGGACCGAATTATCAAATTAAAATGGATTTTATTTGGAATACAAGTTTAAAAAACATCTAGGTGCAATTCTCGACTCAGAAAATGCCTAAAAAACAGTCCAAATTGAACTAAAAGAGAAAACTGGGCTGAGCACCCAAGAGTGCCAATCGGCACTCTAGGAGTGCCAATCAACACATGGCAAGTGCCGATCAGCACTTCCACAGTGCCGATTGGCAGGGGTTCCAAATTATTAGATTATGTCAAAATACATCAGATTCGATTTTTTAGGGATAAAACTTGACCTAGCTTGTATCTGTTGATTTTCTAAGCAACCCTAACTTTTTTTTTTTTTTTTTTTTTAAGCACAACACCTTTATAAATACAGAATTAAATTCAGAATTTAGCACCCCTCTGGCCTTAACGTTAAAGAAATTCTGGAATTTCAACTTTAAGACTTTCTTTTCTGTTAAGTATAATTCCCTTCGGACTTAGAGAGACTCGCCCTCTCTCTAACTCTAAAGTAATTTTCTCATTCCCTTGTAGAATTCATTAATGCAGGTAAGCTTCTACCCTTTTTATTTACATATTTGTGCATCCAATTCAATTCTCCATGCCTCTCTAACACGATCCTTCTTCTTCTTCCTTTTTTTTTTTTTTTTTGGATTTTTCTTTATTTCAAGTAAACATATCATGATTTTTTGTTTATGTGCATGTGTTTGATCATGAAGATGTATAATACATATGATAAAATCTTAGATCTGTTGCTCTATGTAAAAATCAGATCTGAAAATTATTTTCAAAACCTCTTCTGTTCTCTAAACTAAAAATCAGATCTAAAATTTACTTTCAAAATCCCTATTGTTTGTAGATGTATAATACATATGATAAAATCTTAGATCTGTTGCTCTATGTAAAAATCAGATCTGAAAATTATTTTCAAAACCTCTTCTATTTCTAAACTAAAAACCAGATCTGAAATTATTTTCAAAAACCTCTTCTATTTTCTAAACTAGAAATCAGATCTGAAAATTATTTTCAAAACCTCTTTTGTTTTCTAAGTAAAAAAAAAAAAAAAATCAGATTTGAAAATTCCTTTCAAAACCAATTGTTTTTTAATTAACAAATCAGATTTGAATTTTCTCTTTGAAATTCATTCTGTTCTGTAATTAAAAAAAAAATCAGATTTGGAGATTCATTTAAAAACCTCTTTTGTTTTCTAAACTAAAAATCATATCTGAAATTTACTTTCAAAATCTCTACTGTTTTCTAAAAAAAAAAAAAAATCAAATCAAATCTGAAAATTCCTTTCAAAACCCATTCTGTTTTTTAATTAAAAAAAAAAAAATCAGATTTGGAAACTTTTTTAAAAATCTCTTCTGTTTTCTAAATTAAAAAATCAAGTTTGAAAATTCTTTTTTAAAATATCATTCCTTTTGTATTTTAAAAATCAGATTTGAAAACTCTTTTTAAAATCCATTCTTTTTAATTTTTAAAATCAGATTTGAAATTTTTTATCAAAAATTTATTTTGTCTGTTAATTGAAAAATTAGACTAGAAACTTCTCTTTAAAAATTCTTTCCCTATAATTAAAATTCAGATTTGATTTCTTCTTACATAAGAGCTACATATCTAAGATTTTTGTATGTTAACCAACCATAGATTTAGGAATATTAATACAACAAGTTGCATATATTTAAATTGTCATTTAAAGTCTAGAAGACCATACTCTATCTGGGCAGAATGGGTGTCTAACACCTTCCCATTCTGTAACCTAGCCCCCGAATTTTAGGTTTTTGGTTCGTAAGATGGTGTTTTTTTTTTTATTAGATTGTAACTAGGAAACAAAACCTTATAGTTTTTACTAGATTGTAACTAGGAAATAAAGCTATGTATAATTCCTTTCATCAAGTTGTAATTATTCAAAGTTAATGAGAATTTCTATTATTCGAATATGTATATGGTATTTTGTAGTTTTTCTTATTTTTTGTAATAAAAAATATGTGGCGACTCCACATAATCCCGAAAAGAGAGGTGAAAAGAGAGGTGCCGATGCCTAACTCTTTTTGAGAGCCAAGTTCCCAGTCTCTCACAAAAGTATATGGTTGTAATAATAACAAGTAAATTTGCTAAAAGTTTATACTTCAACTAGTTGACATTTCTTAATATTTTTAGTAGAGACATTCAAGGTTCAAATTGTAAGATAAATTTAGAGTTATGGAATAAAATAAACATATCTCCAGTCATAGTTGTTTAAGTGTTTGGAGAAAAAAAGATTTACTATATGATAGTGTAAATAAAATGCGTTTTCTAGTCTATGGTTTTTACTCACACACACACACACACACACACACATATACTAGGGAGTAGGGACCCTTTTAAATTAAGATTTGTTCCATAACTCTCCTTACATCAAGGAGTTTAAAACTTGTAATTTCAAGGTGTTTATTAACCAAAGGGGTTATACCAATTGAGAGTTATTTAAAAATTGTTATTCACCATAACGTTTTTCACAAATAAAATCCTTAAAACTTGAGTTTTCATTTGTCATTTAAATGTGGGTCACATAAAATTTTCTTAAAATCATACATTCTCCCACTTGGCCCACTTGACATTTAAATTACTTGATAAATGATGTTAACTTTAATGTAGCCATGATATTACTCTTATCAACTAGTTGTGAAATGCTCCCACTTAAATAAAAAATTCAATACATGATTCATGGTGGTAATACCCTTAATAATTATAATGAGTACTTCCTTCCATGTATTATAATGTATGGTAATTTTTACATGAGTACTTTATGAGCCATTAATTTTTTTATAAATGGACTACCTATTAGCTATTCAGGTCCTCTTTTATACATCCTTACAGATATATCATCCTTATATATCTCCACAGATATATTTAACTTAATTCATATACTTTATGTGCACAAAATAAAAACCAAATATTTTCTTCTCTAAAACTAACCAAATATGTGTCTAGAACATAAAAAAGTTAGAGAGAAACTAAACACCAAATGAGCTAACAAGCTCCATATGTCCAAAAGACTTTTATAATGCTTTGCCGGCAAAGATTTAGTTATGAAATTAACATATATTAGCTCAATAATTTTAACTCAATGGACACTTTCAGTTTCTTAAAATTCTCTCTTAGACTAAGTTACTTTATGTCGATATGTTTATTTTGGCTTTCACAATCATTGTCCTTAGAGAATAAAATTATAGCCGAGTTATCTTAGAAAAATCTTTAAAGGTCTCATTATAAAATCGACAACATTAAGACCTATCCATAACGTCTGTCTTATAGCTTTATAGCATATAGGATATCTTACATGACAAAATCAAATCACTACTTCCAAGTGGTATTTCATTCATATTTAGGCGTAAAAACAATATATTTACTCTCACTGATCTTAAGTTATATACACTGATTAACAATGTGCCCAGTAAAACCAAATGGTGCAACAAAGTTGGTGAACCTTTATTTGCCATTAGTGGGATACCTATATGCCTAACTTTTGCAAAGTATAATTTTTATTTGGATACGTATATGCCTAACTTTTGCATAGTATAACTTTTACTGGGATTCAAACCTTAATGGATCTTGAAATTAATATTAATAGCTTTCACACAACCTTTAGCTTTATAGGAATAAGTTCTTACTCTTGAGCAATTAGATCACTCTCACCCTCGTACTCAGTTTCTCATTTGACATATTTATTCAATGAGATGGGTGTTTCATCCACATGAGTACCAAAACAAAGATCCACAAACCCAAAGAAAATAAACTTTAATGCTATGAAACTTAAACTTTAATTCTAAATTAACCAATGTCAATTTAGTAGTAAATTCGACCTTCCTATGGGCAGAGGCGCCTCATGCATGGATATACTATAAAACTTTATTCATAAAACTAGTAAATATTAACACTAAGAATCAAATTTTCCATACCTATGGGCCTAGGAAAAATCTCATCATAAAAATAAAAATCATAAAAATAATAACCTCCATATGAGGCCAAGTCATTATCTTCATGAATTAATTACCACTTAGATGCCTTTATTCCTAATGAAGTTTCATAAAAATTTATTAGTGTGATTATCATCATGGCTTACGATGCTATGGCTACTCTCATGTCATTTTGATATTCTCTACTTCATATGGCATCATAAAGATCAATAAATCCTAATATTGATCATGTCAATTTAAATAAACCATAATATGATATTTAAAGACAAGTGTAAGAAACTGTAAATACACTAAAAATATCATATATTTTAACGATGTAATGATCAAATTTTCATATAAAGTCACAAATTTTATAAAATCATTGCAAACCATATGCAAGTCAGACAAGATAAGTTCTGCTAGCCCCAACCATGTTTTGTTTCTATCAAAGAAGCAACATAATTAATATACATACACAGTTATCATAAAAATAGAAAAAATTTGCATTTTCATTTTTCACATGATGGTAATTTTTTTTTTTTTTTTAAAGCAAGTTTTGTGTTCTCAATGAATTCCCTTTCACATCTATATTGGATTAAAATGTTCAATAATCCTATAGTAGCATAGGCAAAGGCCAATTCAATCCTTTAATTTGTGGGCCACATACAAAAGTAGACTAATCTATACCCTTGTTTTCTTCATATTGTGTAACTTATATAAATAGTATCAATTAATGTCCCATATGTCTGTGCACATATGTCAGGCAAATGTATATGAGATGTATGAATAACAGATCACTGGACTCTCATAGTTGAATTCCATCAATATTAATTAATTAATTAACACACACACATATATGTGTGTGTGTGAAAGAGAGAGAATCATAATACAGGAACCAAATTTTAGTTCCACGATCAACATAACACCATATGCCATTATATAATATACCATATAATTTCTTAAACTAAAAATCACTAAACAACACAGCATGAAGGATGGCTCTGATACCAAACGTAAAATAGATTTAGAGTTACGGAATAAACTAAACATACCTCCAGCTATAGTTGTTTAAGTGTTTGAAGAAAAGAAGATTCACTATATGATAGTATATATAGTGTTATACTAAAATTGTATTATAGTTAATAATATTGATGAAATTACTTGCCAAATTGATCGAGTTGTAATTCTCAAATATTAATATTTTCACTGTTGAATATATAGTTAACATGGAGTACATTGAGATGCAATTTATATTAATTATTAATATTTTCTTAAAGCTTTAGATAATAGTTATCCTAGAAGGTAATTTAACTTTACTTATATTTTGCATGCAACGTATACACTAGACAAGGTTGATACCGTGATATGGTCATCATCTAGTTTTTGTCTTTTTATTTTTGTTTTGTTTATTCTTTTTGCGGTGATGATAAGATTAGTGAACAGCTTCAAAATATAGGTTTTTATAATTTTTTTTGAGAATATTATATATATGTTTTCATTATATACTAAAGTTATAGTGTTATACTAAAATTGTATTATAGTTAATAATATTGATGAAATTACTTGCCAAATTGATCGAGTTGTAATTCTCAAATATTAATATTTTCACTGTTGAATATATAGTTAACATGGAGTACATTGAGATGCAATTTATATTAATTATTAATATTTTCTTAAAGCTTTAGATAATAGTTATCCTAGAAGGTAATTTAACTTTACTTATATTTTGCATGCAACGTATACACTAGACAAGGTTGATACCGTGATATGGTCATCATCTAGTTTTTGTCTTTTTATTTTTGTTTTGTTTATTCTTTTTGCGGTGATGATAAGATTAGTGAACAGCTTCAAAATATAGGTTTTTATAAGTTATTTAATTTGGGGAGACGACAGAAGAAAGTAGTGAATCCAAAGACCCATAATTGATAGAAACCCTATCACATTCTATCATCTATATATCTAATAATAAGTGAAGCAGAGAAAAAATCCAATTAGATTTCAATCGGATTATCAATTTTGCGCCACTTGTCCTAACCAAAATTCAAAAAAAAAAAAAAAAAATTAATTAGATTATAAATTTGACTTCAATTTTGTGTCATGTATCTTATCTAAATTTTCTAATTTTTGTGTCCAAATAAATGATGCATTAACATTTAACACGGAAGTCAAGAAAACCACAATGATAATGTTCATTGGCTTAAGTAAAAACATTTTACCTGCACACTTTTATAGAGATTATAAATTGGACTCCAATTTTGTGTCATGTATTTTATCTAAATTTTCTAATTTTTGTGCCCAAATAAATGATGCATTAACATTTAACACGGAAGCCAAGAAAACCACAATAATAATACTTATTGGCCTAAGCAAGAACATCTCACCTGCGCACTTTTATGGATGATCTTAATAGAGTCTGGAGTTTTTCTAATTCCACAATCAGAACCAAGGAGTCCAACGAGAAAGACTATAAAAGTAAAACATCATCTCCTCCTAATTCCATATTGTCATCCCATGTCTCCTCCTCTCTCAACCTCTACCAACTAGATCCATACACTGCCCTCTCCTCCTCCTTACGGATTTCTTAGAGTAAGGCCGGGTTCAAACACAATGTTCAATCTCACTCTTCCTTGCTTCATACTCTCATACATTAGCATTTCATTGGCGTCTCCAAGAAAATTCCAAGCTCAATGATCAGTTCTTATTTTTTTAATAGTTTTTAGTGTGTTTGGATTAAGATTTAGTTAATTTATAATCATATATATTATATTGAGTTGAAATTCAATTTTAGAATTCAAATCGAATCAAATTAATTTCTAATTGTAGTTTAATTTTGTGCTATGTGTCCAATTTGATTTTTAAATGTTGGTGTTAAGTTACTTCCCTGTCTTTCTACTGTAATTTTTTATTCAAATAGTTACAATTTAATTCGAAATTTTATTTGAATTTTCCTATTGTTGTTACTATCATATATTATTATTCCAATTGTTCAATTAGAATCTGAAATTGGAGTCCAATTTTACTATACACGAGTACAATCTAATTATTTTTAATTTTGCTGTCATGTGCAGAAGCCAATGAGATGAAATTAATAACACATTAAACACTCATACTTTGGGAATCGGTAGTACCAATTTAAATCCATTAGACCTGCTTTGTGATAATGCAACTATGAAGGATGTATAAAAACACGCACAAACCCATCTCTCTATAAAAAGAGATTGAAGAGAATTTATTTTATCAGCCATGGAACTTCAGAGGTTTTTTCTTCACACAAATGCCCATCATATTACAAAATGACCCATCGTAAAACTACAAAATGAGTACAACTCTAGGTTTTTTTTTTTTTTTTTTTTTTTTAGAGAAAGCAGAAGAAAGCAGTGAATCTAAAGACCATAATTGATAGAAACCCTATCACATTCTATCCTTTTCTCTAATAGTTGATGAAGGGTCAATTTTATCCTACCAGCTGTAACCTGTAAGTAAAGGGTGGTATGAATCCACTCTACAACTAATGGATTCAAAATTTTGAATTCGTATTACCGTAGATAGCAAAAAGTGTGTTGATTCATAATGTGTTCAATTTACACTATGTAAATTTAAGATTTTATGTATTATTTAACATTTATTTTTGAGTGTTTATTTATTTGTATTGGAAGGAAGTCAAAGATAATATGATTAAGCATTATATATATATTTTTTCATGTGAAAAAAATGGGTCATATACCAAGTCTATCACCCACTATATTAGCTATATATATATATATATATATATAAAACTAAAATCTCTGAAACTTCTACAATTTTCTACGTCAACACAATATTTAAATATAATATAAAAAAATTAAAAAAAAAACATAAAACTAATGCACGGGAAACCACTAAGTAGTAATATATAAATCTCTTAAAATCTAAACCTAAACCTAAACCTGAACGTAAGGACAAATAAAAAAATAAAAAATAAAAACTGATGCACGTGAAATTCAGCCACTAAGTAGTAATATATAAATCTCTTAAAACCTAAACCTAAACCTAAACCTAAACCTAAACCTGAACATAAGGACTATGGCAACGTAGAAAGCAAACATCAATGTAAGGGGAAAAACTCCTTCAATTCGACATGGCCTTTTCTCCATTCATGGTGATGGGGTTGGCCTCTCTTCACAAAGACATTGATTTTTGTGATTATGTGAAAAGGACTTTGGGTGTGCTAATTTCTAAATAAGTTTGAAATTTTTTATATTTTGTTTGTTTTGCTTCTATTTTTCAATGACTTCTTTGGATTGCCTTTTCAATGGTTCTATTGAGTGGACTCATAATCTCAATGATTTTCTATAGATTATGCTATTTTACCATGTTTTCTTTTCTTTTGTAGCATACAGCTTATCCAAATTTGGACAGTACCACCTTTCTTTGGTGTCTATGATGGTCATGGAGGTTAGCATATGGCTTTTATTTATTTTTCCATATTTTCCTCCCATATCATTACAAATTTCTTCCAATCAAAATTCCTTTTCGAATTGAAGTTTCTGTCCTTTTTTGCTGGTGTTGGCATCTTTTTGGAATTAATACATTCTTTTGGGTGATATTTAGATTTGCTTATGAATCTTAATTCATTTGCTTAGGAATCTAGATTCATGAGGTCTTGGTTGGCTATGTTGAAACACTAAAATTGTTTGGATTCAATAATAGTTAGGAAAAATTGAGAAAATAAATTCATAAAGTGCGGAATTGTAGGAAGAGTATAGTAGCACTCACAAAAGGAACTTGACACTTCCAAAAAAAAAAAAAAAAATTATGGGAACACCACCAATTAATTTAATTCACAAATTTCACTCTCTCGACCTTATTCTTATTTTTTTTAGAATAACCTTATACTTATTGAAAGCTAATGTAATATATGATATTTAAAATAATTGTTACATATCAAATATACGCATATTCTTACTAAAATATATGTATAAGCTATTTCTATTAATTAAGGTTTCTTATTCGTATATAAACTAATACTATAATGCGTATGATACATATACATACAATTGTTACAATATAGGGCTTGAGGAAGAGAATTAGACATATTATTTGATGGGACTGACGAAATCAAGTATAGACGAGACCAATTGTATAGACGAGAACAGCTTGCAGTGACAAATATCCACTCCACTGATGATGATAAGCGCCTCATTCAATACCGCCCATAAACACCCCGGACGGTTACAAAGCCAATCGTATGAACCGTTGGAGCACATTAAAGCCACATTACACAGCATTACACAGCACCAAACGTTACCAAGAGGAGCATTAAGACCTCCATAACTACTCCAACGGCTAGAAGCTATGAAAAGCATATATAAAGCCTACACATTGCCAAGTAAAAGGTACATACACATCTAGACACTAAGGGATCTCTTTCATTCTGTTCAATTATATTGTTTATTCCCAAGAGAGCTTCTTATACTGACTTTAGCATCGGAGGCATCGTGGCAGGTACCACACCGGTGGCCACCTTTGAGAGTACGTTCACGCAGGCTAAGGATTGCTTCCATCTGACCAACTCGACTGACGAGCTTACTCTATTGACGAACTTACGCTTCATCAGTTTGGCGCCGTCTGTGGGGAGATTAGTCATCTAGCTCTTCCTGCAACAAAAGGGTCGCTTAGTCGAAAATTTGCAAGATCTCCTCCATGAAACCCCTTTCATCACTGTCTCTTTCTATCATTCTTCCCTTATGTGGGAAGAAATCAAGAAATACAGATTATAAAGGATCTGAGAAAGATCTAGGAAAACTACCATTCCAAGCGACAGTGGCTGAAGTCAGAAAAAAGCGGTGACCAATAATGTCTTCGATGCAAGGCAAACCCAAAGCATGACCATAGTTGCAATATTTGGTGAAACTAATTGACGACAATGAGATCACCCAAAAGCATCTCAAGATCGAGTGACTACAGGCCATCTCCTTGGTCGTTGTAAAGTAGCAAGTGCGCCGTCAAAAGGAGCACTGGATGACCTTTGGAAGGAAATATAGAATTTTCATCTCCAAATATGGACAACCTTGCATCATTAGTAGACCAAAAGATGTAACCGTTCAGACACATTCAACACATTAACGGCGACCGTTACTCATCGGTCTTAAACGCCCATCAATACGATGACTGTTACACATGGGTAATAATCACCTCCAATTATGTATAATAGCTATCCAAATCACCTATAAAAAGGACAGTCCGTCTCACTTGTGGAGGTAGGTCAAAAGCTACAACAAAACACTATTTAAATAAGAGAAATATGGGGTGATACTAACTTAAGCATTGGAGGCTCTCCCATCAGGCACAACCCGTTGGTCTCTTCGATCTATCTCTCTTTATCTTGCAGGTCCTACAAGATCGTCTAAAGCTCCGGATTGGACAAGTGACCCAACTGATGATTTTGGCATCATCAGTTTGGCGCCGTCTATGGGAAGATTAGTCATCTAGCTCTTCCTGCAACAAAAGGGTCGCTTAGTCGAAAATTTGCAAGATCTCCTCCATGAAACCCCTTTCATCACTATCTCTTTCTGTCATTCTTCCCTTATGTGGGAAGAAATCAAGAAATACAGATTATGAAGGATTCGAGAAAGATCTAGGAAAACTACCATTCCAAGCGAAAGTGCCTAAAGTCAGAAAAAAGCGGTGACCAATAATGTCTTTGACGCAAGGCAAACCCAAAGCATGACCATAGTTGCAATATTTGGTGAAACCAATTGATGACAATGAGATCACCCAAAAGCATCTCAAGATCGAGTGACTACAGGCCATCTCCTTGGTCGTTGTAAAGTAGCAAGTGCGCTGTCAAAAGGAGCACTAGATGACCTTTGGAAGGAAATATAGAATTTTCATCTCCAAATTTCTAGAAGCAACCTGGACGAATCACAACAGCGTGACCCAATTCTTGGGTCTTCAGGTCAGATGAGTTATTTTCATCTCATTATTTTCAAACAGAATTTAAGTTTATTTCATGCTACACTACCCTCAAAAGACACCTATGCGTCAAGGAGTTAAAGAATTAACGAAAGAAATTACTAGACACTTTTCTTTCCTTGAAAGGAAAAGGAGACAATAGAATAGCGTTAAGCATTGATAAAAAATTAGCTCCACATTAAGGCTAGAGAATAGAATAGCGTTAAGTTTATTTCATGCTACACTTTTCTTTCCTTAAAGAATTAGCTCCATGTTAATTGTTGATAGAAAAATCTACGGTAGTCAATGGAATAGCATGAATTAGAATTAATCAATTTGAGGAAAAATATAAATATAAAGCCTAGAAATATTTCAAGAAAAAATATACTAGCTTTAAAATAGCCTTGATTGATGAATTTAAGATTCCAATTTTGGGTGTTAAAATCTGATTTGAACAGCTGTACAACTGTGAGGATTTATAGTTACTGCCTGTGCACGTTCAAAGAATACAATGTATATATATATATATTATATGGCAAGGGAAAAGAGAATGTAAAGAGGTCAGACACCAAAGAATCTCACCGTTTTCTCTTTGATATCCCCCACCATTAAAGCCCAAATATAAGTCAAACATTATGACCTTGATATCATTGTTGTGGCCTGGAAAAAGCTTTATTTCCTACTATAACTAAAACAAACCGTTTGTGTCCTTTTAATGGTGTCAAATTAATGGTACACTAAAGAAGGAAAATAAATGGTACACAGCACATTGATAATATCTTGGTTGATATTCACGGGTAGCAAAGCTGTATCATAGGGCCATCCCCAAATTTATATTTGTATTATTGATGACAATAGTAAAAGATAAATATAGAAATAGAAAAAGTATACGTTATGCACGAGTTATTAGTTTGTCAATTGACCAATTACACATTCTTTTTCAAAGAACAAATTTATAATAAAAAGAGCATTAGGAGTAAAATGCAAAAATGGCCTATTCGGCCCTACACACAGAATAGTTTTCAAAATGAATGCAAGGTGGGACTAGGGTTGAAAGACCCAAATAATTACAAACTTCAGTCCTTATAGAAATACAGGAATTGTTAAGCAAAAATCATTTTAAAAAATATTATGAGATTTTATATGTTGAAATGTTCCATAATAGAACATACCAAATTTATTGTTCAAACTTTTCCATGTACAAATACATGTTGCTTTGATTTTGAGAATGGAGAACTTAAATGGCTCCTTCCATCTATACATGGCCATGCCTTCTAGCAATGTTCAAAGGGAAAAATGTGGGACTCTCAACAGTGTCACGCTTTCCACATGTATGATTCAATGAAGCAGCCATATGATGCGTCCACAAATCCACTGCATGGTTTCATGGAAACTTTTGTGGTCTCTATATATTTGAGCATCATACTTTCACAAATTAAGCCATTATTTTAGTGCTCAAAATGAATTAAATTACATTTTCTTTATGTTATGCACATATACATTTGTGTTATGCAAACGCGCTAAGGTATACTATGCTAAAGACTATGTTATGGATGCATCAACCACCCATAAGCCACAAAAAATTTTATATACTTGTGGTTAATAACATTTGTGAATTTTATACTTGACAATGCTACTCCAAGTCTAACACTTTGCACAGTAAAAGTACTAGACTGTTTACTGGGCTTATATTCTTAAGTTTATAAGCTTTAGAATGAGAACTTGTCAAAAAGAAACAGCCAAAAAAGAGATCAAAAAGTCTTAAATGGAAAAGGGAAATACAACCAAAGATTGTGAAAATTCCTTTGACATCACAAATGGCGAATCAAGCCCTAGTAGCTTTGAAGCCAATATCAACCCAACAAAGATGAGCTCGTTGAAAAGGAATCAACTTAAAAAGATACCAAAAATCCCATACACACATCCAAGTCACTCGTCATGTGCGCAAAGTGGTTCCAAGCCAAGCATGAATGTTCTAACATCCTCGCAAAGGTGGGCTCAGATATTCAATTTCTAAAAATGTCTCCAAGGCCGACAGGTAATTAAAACCTTACTCTTCCTCCTATTAACTTTCTAAAACTTAATTGTCAAGTGTAACGTATATAGTTTACATTTAAGGCATTGCATAAATTACCAATTAAATACAAAATTAATCTTTTGCATCATCACTCTAAATACCATAATAATATATGGATGTTAGGAAAGAGAAGCCAAATCCTGAGATGACTATTGGTTGTGCTCAAAAGCGAAAAGTGCTAGATTGCGTGTTATTTAATAATTCATCTCTTTTTACCTTTTAATATTTTCAATGCTGTGTTATTTTGAAAGTTAACTACCCATTGAGTAAGGTCAAAAAGGAGTGTATATATATATATATATATTCTATCTACTCTCATATAGATTCAAACAGAACATACATGAGGGGTTCAGCCAATTGGTTGAATTACCTGAAACATCGGTGGACTACCAAGTTTAATAGTAATCTTATGACAAAGGTCAACTACATGGGAAATAGTCTTATAAAGATTGCTAAATGTGAGTCTACAAAAGAAAAAATTTGTAAATACAAAGAGAAATTGGTCGAGAATAAGAGTATCCAAAATGATTAACGATCTCTACTTTAGTCTCGACACTTTAAAGAAGTATATAGTCAATAGCTTCATTCTTTATACATCATATAATACCTCTCTGTGATTTATATAGAGTACGCTTTGTCGAATGACATCAATTATTGTGCAACATGCAATTGCCTATTTGTATATTGTCACTCCTAACAAAATGCAGCTAGCTCTATCGAAGTGAGTCGTCTTAAATGACCATGGTCAAAGCACTCCCATCAAAAAATAAGATTAAGCCCAAAGAAAGGAAAATACAAGTTCAAACCATGATAGGCAATTCCTCTGGTTGTTGTCAAATAAGAATTGCACCTTTCATGTCTGAACAGGGGGCAACAATATGACCTAGTTTTTACATCTTCAAAAGATTGAAGCAAAAGAGACCTAGGCCTTAGACATTGAATATCATGTTAAGCTTAACAAGTCTTAAAGGATAAAAGCTCGTCATGAAGATCTCAACAATGAAAAGATCGAGGTATATAGCAGCGTAATGTCGTCATCTAAGGTAACTCATTTATTTCTTTCTATTCGTGTGCAGTTAACTAGCGATGCGAGTGATTAACTTATTAAAAATGAGTACATATCAAGCTTGCATAAATAATCAATAAATAAAAAAGGTATATAGTTTTTTTTGGGTTTTGCAAATACATGAAATTTTCAGGAAACCCATCAAATGCATAAAGCACAGCAATTATGATGAATGCTATACCTGATTATTTAAGATTATCAATATTCTTTTAATAATGACGATTAGAATAAATTGTCAAAAAGTCCAGTTTTGAATGAATTAAATGGGAAGCAATAAGAGGAAACGTATTATAATACGTTAATTATTCTCTTGATAATGTTTATGCACTATGATTAGCAACTATGTAACTCTTACCCCCTAGCATTTCACAGCTAACTATTCACATGAAATATTATAGTCACAATGCTTATTTTTATAAATGTCATAAGGTCTCATGCAAAAATGTATTTACATGAATTACAAGAGAGGTAAAGCTATAGGATTACAACAGAATAATTGGTTCAATCAGAATATTAGCACAATAAGAAAAATGCCCAACAAGGCCATTGGTAGCTCATTATTCATGTATGAATTTTTCTGAAATTCTTGTTTAAACAAATTTTGGCAAGTGCATGTGCTACAAAATGCAGATATCAACATGGCCTCAAGAAGGTCCAAAACGACATAGCATCAAGGAATTATTCCAGCAACAAGTGACAAGATTCCTTAAATGGATGTAAGTCACTAAAAAATGCTTAAGTGATAAAATTCGGCCAAAACAGATGTAAATCACTGACAAAGCCTAAGTGACAAGATTCCTTAAATGGATGTAAGTCACTAAAAAATGGCTAAGTGATAAGATTATGCCAAGACGGATGTAAATCACTGACGAAGCCTAAGTGACAAGATTCCTTAAATGGATGTAAGTCACTAAAAAATGCTTAAGTGATAAAATTCCGCCAAAACAGATGTAAATCACTGACAAAGCCTAAGTGACAAGATTCCTTAAATGGATGTAAGTCACCAAAAAATGCCTAAGTGATAAGATTCCACCAAGACGGATGTAAATCACTGACGAAGCCTAAGTGACAAGATTCCTTAAATGGATGTAAGTCACCAAAAAATGGCTAAGTGATAAGATTCCGCCAAGATGGATGTAAATCACTGACGAAGCCTAAGTGACAAGATTCCTTAAATAGATGTAAGTCACCAAAAAATGGCTAAGTCATAAGATTCTACCAAGACTGATGTAAATCACTGACGAAACCTAAGTGACAAGATTCCTTAAATGGATGTAAGTCACCAAAAAATGCCTAAGTGATAAGATTCTACCAAGACGGATGTAAATCACTGACGAAGCCTAAATGACGAAGCTTCGTAACTTGATGCAAGTAACCCAAAAAATGGCTAAGTGATAAGATTCTGCCAAGACGAATGTAAATCACTGACGAAGCCTAAATGACAAAGCTCCATAACTGGATGTAAGTCACCCAAAAGTGGCTAAGTGACTAAATACCCTTAGACGAGTGTAAGCAGACAAGGATTCTTATACAAACGCAAGTCAAATGCAAATCAAGAATATCGAATGTGACAACCAGAAAATGAATAAAAGAAGAAGCATCGAAGTGATAAAAAATGGTCATCCAAAGAAATCACCTCGCTCTTCAGTAGTGATAAAAAAAATGGACGTCCAAAGAAATCACCTTACACTTCAGCAATGATAAAAAATGGTCGTCCAAAGAAGTTAGCTTGTTCTTCAGCAGTGATAAAAAATGACTGTCTAAAGAAATTTGCTCACTTTCAAGACCAAGCTATGATCCCTCGAATGTCCAAAAAGACCTTCAAAAGGCAGATACTAAGAAGTCTTCAAAAAATACTACCGTTCCTGAAGAAGAAAATAGTTAAAGATAAAGAAGCCTGAATCTAAAGAAGTCAAGAACATTCCCTAAGCCTGTCCAGCATAAAGCAAAATCAGACTTGGGAATGGGGGGGCAACTGATGAGTCCTAAAAATCATTAAGGTCGTCCATTAATATGGACAACCTTGCATCATTAGTAGACCAAAAGATGTAACCGTTCAAGCACATTCAACACATTAATGGCGACCGTTACTCGTCGGTCTTAAACGCCCATCAATATGATGACTGTTACACATGGGTAATAATCACCTCCAATTATGTATAACAGCTATTCAAATCACCTATAAAAAGGACAGTCCGTCTCACTTGTGGAGGTAGGTCAAAAGCTACAACAAAACACTATCTAAATATGAGAAATATGGGGTGATACTAACTTAAGCATCGGAGGCTCCCTCATCGGGCACAACCCGTTGGTCTCTTCGATCTATCTCTCTTTATCTTGCAGGTCCTACAAGATCGTCTAAAGCTCCGGATTGGACAAGTGACCCAACTGACGATTTTGGCATCATCATTATTCAAGGTTTCCCAACTTTAATTCCAACAATTAGGCATGACTATTCCTGATGTATGGTTTATAAAGGAAAATAGGGTGAGTTGTTTACCATGCATGCATGAGGAAGAGAATCAGATAATGACGACATTAGAGGCATTTTTTTTTAATAGGCTAATTTGAATTAAGGAAACCTTTACTTTGTTCTTTCCCATAGGTATATATATTCTCCTTGCAAAAATTTTATTACATATTCTCAAGTTTGGTGGAAACTAGAAAATATGCATATGTAGATGTGGCTCATGTATTTTTTATTTTTTATTTTTAATTTTGAAAATATGTCATGTCTTTCCTTATATTGTGAATGTAATTTTTGCAAACCTATAAGGACTATTCTTATGAAGGTAACCCATCTTTCTCTTATACTTATCTATTGTGTGTGTATATATTATTATTATTATTATTCTTTTTGGTTTCAATAATTTCTAAGATCAAAATATTCTGAATCTTTAAATTTTTTGGCCTTTTAAAAGTTTAAACTTTTAAATTTTTGGATTATTTTTTGCAATGTCTAAAACTATTTGGCAGATTTCAACAACTATAGAGTATAGCCACGTAATTTTTTTTAGGGTAGCCCATCTTTCTTTTATATATTTCTATTGTATGGTTATTGTAGGGACTCAGTTTAGAAAGGTTCCCCAACAATACATTTTTAGAGAGTGGATCGAAGGTTTAGGCCCTAATAGACTAGCAAAGGAATTCAAGCCCGCCTTCTTCCATTGAAGGGGAGTGAGCCCAGTTTACAACTAAGGGTAGCTCCTCGGCACTCGTCCGAGGAGATCCCTTTCCCTGAAACTAACATGACCTCTAAGTCCTTCTATGACATTCTCTTGAATGATCCAAAAAGTCCATCTCCTAATTGCTTTGCTCGCCTTTCTTATATAGTTCTCTTCCTCCTATCCCCTTCTTCCTTCTGTTGATCATCCATTGGCCTTACCTCTGACCGTCCATCCCATCATAGGTCTTATCCGTGCTCAAGTGGCTCACCATGATCAATGTTGCCCTGTCAAGGGGTTACATCCCCATTAATGCGGCCAGGGGGGTTAGGTGAGCGCATTCAATGCAAAGGTGACGGCTCGCCTAAGGCTTGCTCCTTCGCCGTGCTCCCGTCGCCGACGCGTGGCACTGGGCCCTCTCCTCCTCGGATATTCAAGGAGTCTCCTTTGGTGGGGTGGTGCTCGTGTTCTTCCGAGGTCTCGGACGCCCGAGGACGGGGTCATCCTCGGATAAGTTCCTCGGAGATTGATCCTCGCGCTCTCATCCACGGACCCCTTATACGTCCTCGGCATGGGCCCTTGGGCCTGGCTTGGAGTGGGCCAAGGCCACTTGTTTTTCTGGCCCCACAATAGCCCCTCAAAATCTTGCTGCACGCATCCTCGGGCGGGGAGAAGGATTTTGACATCCTCGGCCTTACCCCTCGTCAGCGCTGGGGTCTATTCATCTGCCCTAGGCACGTCGCTGACGTTTCGGAGCGCGTAACGTGCCCATCATTAAATTCAGGCGGCTTTGTGCTCCCCACGTCTAATGACGCGTTACCAATCTAACGGTGGAGGTTTGTCTTGCATTTATGGGCGGGAAAACCCGCATGGCTCTTCGATTTGGGGTATAAATACCCATACGGACCGCTTCTTCCTGTTCCTTATTTGCAATCAAGAATTCTCGTGTGTCCTTCCTAAGTTCAGACACACTCTCACTTACATCTACAGCACAAAAAGCCTGTCCGAGAAGCTCCTCCTCTTCCCAGTAAGTCGCTCTATCCCTCTCTGAGCTCTCTCCCTCTTTACCCCTTCTTCTCCTTCACCTGTTCTTTCTTAGTTCTTTTAGGCGTCAATTGGGATGGGTTGGTTTAAGAAATACGTCTATACTGAGGAGGCGATGGAGAAATTCATCGCTGACTACAGAATTCCCGGCAATGTAGGTCTGAGATATTGTGAGGACGGGGATTGGCTCTTTCAGGCCACTCGGGCTTTGAAGAATTCTGAGGCTGACCTCGCCAAGGCCCGAGAGGACTTGAAGGCGATGACCAGGGCTCGGGACAGTGCAGTGTCCAGTCTTGAGGGTGCCCAGAACCAGGCCAAGGAGCAGACAAGGCGTTGGGCGAGGCAGAGAAGCAGTTACAGATCGCGAGGGTCTGATCGCAGATCTGCAGACTAAGGTGACTGCGGCCGAGGGGGCCCAGAGGGAGGCAGAGTGGGCCAGAGACCAGGCTCGGCGGGCTAAGGACGAGGCAGATTTTGGCAGGGAGATGGCCCTGACTGCCAAGGAGGAGGCTAAGACCGCAGCCTACGCTGATGGGGTGGCTGAGGTAGAGGCCCTCTATAAAGCTCAAGTCCCGGGGGTATGTAGGCGATACTGCTCCCAGGTCTGGGCTAAGGCCCTCAAACAAGTTGGGGTGAAGGCCTCGTCCGACCTGTGGAAGGCGGAGAGCGTGTACTACCCTTTACTATGCGCGAGGTCGCCCCTGATGGCGCTAAGGCTGGGGAGATTGTTGAGGAGGTGGGAGCTGCTGAACTGAGGGAGCATCCGAGCGAGGAGGTGCCCTAAGAGATAGTGGAGGTCCCTTCCGATGCTCAAATTTCCACCACCGAGGAAGCAGCTGTTCTCGCCGTACCCCTGCAGGCCGTCCCCTCAGGCTAGGGCTCAGAGGAGTTAGAGGTTGTCCCTGTCCAGCTTGAGCAAAAGGAGTAGATTCCCTGGCGTATCAGTCCAACGTGCCCTTGCTGCTTCTATGCTTTTTTCCTTTGTGTTATTTTATTTTATTTGGTTGTTGTTCTTCTCTTTTTTTGTAATGTGGCTCTTGTCACGCAACTTCTATGGACTCATTATGGTAATGGGAGTCTAATTTCTCTTCTTATTTATTTTGGGTTGTTTATTTGTTTGCGTGCTATCTGCTTCCTTTCTTTTCTTTTTCTTTGCATGAATTGTATCTCGGTCAATTATGTCAGTAACCATGATAATGAGGGGGGGAGGGAGGGAATGTATGTGTGGGCAGTCCCCTTATGTCTCAAGGGTCAAGTAGGGCTTTGGTCTTTCCTAATTTAGGGTATTTTGAAGTTGTTAGCTATCCTTATAGGCTTGAGTCCGGGGACCATGCAATGCCTTGGTTCTGTCTAACACTTCCATTCTCCTGTAAGTATCTAGTTTCCCCCATAGGTTTGAGTCTGAGGACCATGCAATACCTTGGTTCTGTCTAGTACCCAGGTACAGCTGAGCGGTTAGTTTCCCCAATCGGCTTGAGTCCGAGGACCATGCAATGCCTTGGTTCTGTCTAACGCTTCCATTCTTCTGTAAGTATCTAGTTTCGCCATAGGTTTGAGTCCGAGGACCATGCAATACCTTGGTTCTGTCTAGTACCTAGGTATTGTTGAGCGGTTAGTTTCCCCATAGGTTTGAGTCCGAGGACCACGCAATGCCTTGGTTCTGTCTAACGCTTCCATTCTTCTGTAAGTATCTAGTTTCCCCATAGGTTTGAGTTCGAGGACCATGCAATACCTTGGTTCTGTCTAGTACCCAGGTATAGCTGAGCGGTTAGTTTCTCCATAGGCTTGAGTCCGAGGACCATGCAATGCCTTGGTTTTGTCTAATGCTTCCATTCTTCTGTAAGTATCTAGTTTCCCCATAGGTTTGAGTCCGAGGACCATGCAATACCTTGGTTCTGTCTAGTACCCAGGTATAGTTGAGCGGTTAGTTTCCCCATAGGCTTGAGTCCGAGGACTATGCAATGCCTTAGTTCTGTCTAACGCTTCCATTCTTCTGTATGAAAGGGTTTGTCCTCGGACCACTTTATTAGAGACGGTTCCTCCTCGGGTCGGACTATGGTCTTACACGTGGCGTTGACCTCGCCTTCAATTCAAGTCCCCATCTTTTTCATTTACGAGGCGTCCCTTGGCCGTTCGCGCTCCGCGCTTGACGTTTCAGTGTGTGAGACATGCCTTCATTAATATCCTCGTGAATTGATACAAATCCAGCGGTCCACGGTCCCCTTGCGATTTGGTATCTTCGTGATTAGTACTGCTGATAATTCTCTTTTCGAATTCTGTGTGGATTAATTCCCACCAGTCTTCATCCTCTATATAAGGCTTTCCGGGGGAAAGGTTTCTCCACACTCCATGGACTTCCCAACGTAACTAGAAACACGTCCCTTCAGCTCCCCGAGCCCCTTTAATAACCCTGCCAGGATTGTGACCATAGTTGGGAGCTATGGGGCGGCCCTGGGTTGGTGTGAGGACACACAGGCCAAAGGTCCTACCACCCCGGCCAGGAGTCGTCGTGATCACAGCCCCCACCAGACTTCCGGCGCGGCAGAGCCTAGGAGTAACCCTGATAGTGCCATGCGTGGTGGCCAGGAGGGATGTCCCTGAAGTACCTAACGCTCCTCCCTGGGGCGCACCCGTGCCGGAGGAGACGCGCGAAATCATGTCATGGCTGGTGCCCGAGTGTTGTCGTCTCCAACGGCCAACGCTCGTGAGGATTGGAGAGAATCAAGGGAACGTCATGGGGGAGGGCTTCTCGGAGCACTTGCGTCGGCTCCTCTCTTTGTTCCAGCTCCGCCGCACCGAACAAGGAGTTGTTGGTGGCCTTGGAGCATACTAGCCTCAGCCCCATTCCCTCTAGCTAGTTTTAGAACAGGTCCACCTGGGCCTCTGTTTGTAGAATTAGCTTGGAAAGTTAGTTGTAAAACACGCCTGCCTGAGCCTCTGTTTGTATCTTGTACTTTCCGTTTAATAAAATAATATGAAGTTCCTTTTCTTTTCTGTTGAATCTTCTACTTTAAATCTTCTACTTTTCTACAAATTTTTTTTTTTGATGTGTCGCTACCAACCTTCCGTAAAATAACTACTTAGGAACGGCCGCCCGTTGCGCCTGCCAGTGCACTAATCCTTCCCACAGACGGCGCCAATTGTAGGGACTCAGTTTAGAAAGGTTCCCTAACAATACATTTTTAGAGAGTGGATCGAAGGTTTAGGCCCTAACAGACTAGCAACGGAATACAAGCCCGCCTTCTTCCATTGAAGGGGAGTAAGCCCAGTTTACAACTAAGGGTAGCTCCTCGGCACTCGTCCGAGGAGATCCCTCTCCCTGAAACTAACATGACCTCTAAGTCCTTCTATGGCATTCTCTTGAATGATCCAAAAAGTCTCCCTCCTAATTGCTTTGCTCGCCTTTCTTATATAGTTCTCTTCCTCCTATCCCCTTCTTCCTTCTGTTGATCATCCATTGGTCTTACCTCTGACCGACCGTCCCATCATAGGTCTTATCTGTGCTCAAGTGGCTCACCATGATCAATGTTGCCTTGTCAAGGGGTTACATCCCCATTAATGCGGCCAGGGGGGTTAGGTGAGCGCATTCAATGCAGAGGTGACAGCTCGCCTAAGGCTTGTTCCTTCGACGTGCTCCCATCGCCGACGCGTGGCACTGGGCCCTCTCCTCCTCGGATATTCAAGGAGTCTCCTTTGGTGGGGTGGTGCTCGCGTTCTTCCGAGGTCTCGGACGCCCGAGGATGGGGCCATCCTCGGATAAGTTCCTCGGAGATTGATCCTCGCGCTCTCATCCACGGACCCCTTATGCGTCCTCGGCGTGGGCCCTTGGGCCTAGCATGGAGTGGGCCAAGGCCACTTGTTTTTCTGGCCCCACAGTTATATATATATATATATATATATATATATTTGTTTTGTTTCATTAATTTCTAACTCTGGATCCTCAGTTTTTTTTTTTTTTTTTTTTTTTTTTTAACTCTTTTTTA